>NW_011499990.1:306797-310782 GCF_000495115.2 Populus euphratica | reverse complement strand
TTTTTTTCTCGTTTTCTCTCTCACCGACAATAGATTACTATTGCAAATAATTTCCCAGAAAAACCTCACAGTCGTCTCCATCGATCGGCTCTCGTCTCCACTGAGATTGATCTGGAAAAATCCACCCATTTCCTAAATTTTCGTCCTTCTTCCCCTCTGTTCTCTTCTCTCGTTTGTTGCCAAAAGACAACCACAACAAAAATTATCCAAAACAATCAGAGAGTCTCCATTTTTAAATCTTGAAAAATCCTGCCTATTTTCCAAAATTTTCAAGAGTTCCCCTTTGTTCCCTTCTCTTGTCTGTTGTCAAAAGACAACCACAGCAAAAATTATCCAAAGGCTTCATTTTTAGATCTAGAAAAATCGAGCCCTTATTTCCCAAAATCTGAGCACTCGTTCCCCTCTGTCCCCTTCTCTCGTCTCCTGCCAAAAGACTTCAAAACTATTGTAAAAATATTTCCCGAAACAACCCAAGAGGCTTCATTGTTCATATCTGGAAAAAATTTTCCCAAAACCATAGTAGATCATTTGCCCTGTTCCCCTTTGTTCCCTTTTTCTTTCAAAGAAGATCTATCACCTTCACGCTCATAACCTATGCCAAGAGGTCTCCATTGTTCTGGTTTGCAGAAAAAATCAGCAGACATTAACCAACAGGGGAAACTTCATAGGAGAGAGAGAACCGTAAGTTCTTGCCTTTTCTTTGTCTTCAAATTTAATGAAATTAACTCCTAGAGAATCAGCTAGCTATTTCATATTTCACCCAATAATATTAGGATTATGAGGTAAAGGATGGCTAGCATAAATTGCCTTAATTTAATAATTGAAAGGATCCCCACTTCAGCATGTAGTTCCGCATTGTAGCTCGTGTTTGAGAGTGAGCGATGCTATAGTATTGTGATTGGTTGATCTATTGAGGTAATATTGTCTTTGCGGAGTCTTATAGAAGTAGCGTATGCGCTTGAATCAGCCTGTCTTTGTATAAACAACTAATCTTCGGAAAAATCTGTTTAATTTAATTTGTGTGCTGCTTCATTAATCCCTTTTTTCTGGTTTGCAGAAAAAAGCAGCAGAAAAGCACCAGCTGGGGAAACACACACAAGAGAGAGAACCGTAAATTTAATCTGACTTATCTCCATATTGAGATTTATTATAATTAGCTCTTAATTTATTTTGTTTTCTGCTTAATGAATTCTGTTTGCTGTGATTAATTATGTGTGCATTGTGCGATGAAATCGGTTTTTTAGTTGGTTGAATGAGGTTTTACACTGCTGCTGCTTCATCAGTTCTTTACAAGTGTTTGTTTATAAATTGTTATAGTCCCATCAGTGGTCTGATTAGCCGAGGGGAAAAGTAATTATGATAATGTGCTTTGCTTGATTCTTTTACTTTATTGAGCGATTAGTTTTTGTCATCATCTATTTTTGGCAAAAATGCTCAGGTAATGCTGAACTTTAGATTTACTTTTCACAACCATTTCCCTATTATGGTGATCAATTATAGTTTACCGCTGCCTTGTAAGCCTGGGTTTTTTTTCCTCCAAAGCCTAACTAATTTTGCTTCCTTCAATTGAAAATTAAAGAATATTTGTTGATGTGCTTCAGTTTATGTTGTTGATAAATGAATCCAATCTCACTTGTTTAAGATAACCATAATAAGATAAAATAGAAGTTTCATTTGTTAATTTATTGAAACTAAAAAATTTCAAACTTCTTCCAAAACATAAAGCTTAAACCGACAGGTATTTCAGCTATAATTTTGACTTGAGCAATTTCAACTAAAGAGAGGAATCACCAACAAGAAGCACGATAAAAAAAGCATTGATTCTTATGCTGTATTGGTAGAATCCTATGTTATATTTGCCCCCAAGTAATTATATCATTGTTTTATTTTGTTAAATGTTTTAAAAGATACCATGGAAGGTGTTGAATCTATGAAAGACTGTTTGGTTAAAGGAAATGTTGCATATAGTTTGTGATATATGCATTAAGGCTATTGATACGGGAATGAGATCAAATATTTTGTGATATATGCATTAAGGCTATTGATATGGGAATGAGATCAAATATTTATTTTGATAAAACAGGGTGGAAATTTCTTATAACATCATTCCAAGAACAAACTGGCCATGCATTCACTAAAACACAATTGAAAAACAAATGGGATGAATGCAAAAATGATTGGAGGATCTGTAATAAGCTGGTTTTTGAAACTGGTGTTGACTAGAGTAATGAATTAAAAACAATTTTAACTAGTGATGAGTGGTGGAAAGAAAAAATCCAGGTAAATTCCTCATTATCTTGACGACTTTTTTTATTGTTGTCAAATTTCAAATTTTTTTTTTTCAATACATGATTCTTTATTAATTAATTTTATTTATTATAAAAAAAATTTCAATACATGATTCTTTATTAATTAATTTTATTTATTATATATAGAAAATTAGAGGAGCAAAAAAAATCAGACATAATAGTATTGAATTGTCTTTGAAGAATAAATATAACAAAATGTATTCTAACATTATTACAATTAGAGAGTTTGCATGGGCTCTTTCATCAGGAGTACTTGGTGGAAATGATGTCGATCCTAGCACAAGCAATGCCAACATTGATTGTGTTGGTTTTGAAGAAGAAAGTGATGATTTAGAGGAGGATGAGATTCCAAATTTCCAAACTGACAAGTTTCAAATGGTTGGAGGGATAAATATGTTAAAGCAGCAACAACACAAAGAGCAGTGTCAATAGAAAAGAACGAGATCCTTCTAAGGTCTGAGGTAAAAGGAAGAAAACGTTTGGAATTGGTGTTCAGTTGTTGTTAATGTGCAATCAATTACTTGAGAGTATGTCGACTAAGAGTGATTTTATTTCTTTGAGATGATGGCTGAGCTCTACTCAATTTATGGAGTTTCAATTGAAGATGAGTTTCACGTTTCTTTGAGATGATGGCTAAGCTTTACTCAATTCCTGGAGTTTCAATTGAAGATGAGTTTCACGACTTTGCCATGGAGTATTTAAGTTTAAGAAGGAAAAGAGAAATCTAGGCCAGTATGGGTGATAAGTGATTAGTATTTAAAAATGTATTTTTATATCAGTATTTTACACTTGAAGTACCAATAACTCCTTAACTAAAGTATGTTTTATAATAACAAGTTTGATACTATAAGATATCTTTAATTTATGGTAAATGTTTATTTTAAATGCAGGCCTATCACATAAATCAAATGATTGATTGATGTTGATTGATGAGTTCAACCATTGAAATTGAGAAAACAAAGAGAGAGTGAAGCTTAGAAAAGAGATATTAGTTCAGTACAAATTGGAATACTATTAATTCATTAAGTCATATCTGAAGCTGTAGATCATTGGAACACTATTAATTCATTAGGTCATATCTAGAGCTGTAGATCTTGAATTTTAATTTAGTTTATATGGCTAGAAAGCTAAGACATATGCCTAAAATATTTATGGGAATGTAAGACTTAATTTTGTTGTTTGAAAGTCCAAATCTTAGCAACAATAGAGAAGTCAGGATTTATCTTGCGGCTTAGACACTATTTAGTGTTCAACCCATATCTCGAGTTTTAAAAGTCTAAATGACCTTATTTTTTTGTGGAAAGTTGAGATAATTTTCTAGAACTTCATGATCAAGTTTGTTCAAATTCTAATGTTAGTAATGACGTTTTATTCAGCTAAGAAGATAAGGATTTTCACAAAGTCAAGATGTGACCACCCATTCAACAATTAGTCAATAAATTAATAGTTTTCAGTTTTGGCATATAAAAGGAGATATTTGTCATACATTTAGGCATCTTGGTTTTCAAATCATAATCATGTCCTTGCTCTCTTTCTTTATATTTTTTTTGTAATGCTTAAGTTTTGTTTTTATTAATTTCTTGTTTATGTTTTTCTTTTCCTTACTTAGTTAACTTATATCTTATTTATGTTCTTATCTTGTTTATTTATGTTTATCTTCTTCATTATATTTAGCT
>NW_011499990.1:293934-305532 GCF_000495115.2 Populus euphratica | reverse complement strand
TTCACATTAATCTTACAATCTCAAAGTCTTATTTAATTTTTTTTTGGTTATTGTTTATAATTTATATAGTTAATTTCCTTGTGGTTCGATCCCGGTCTTGCCAAGTTATTTATTACTTCGATACTCTTACACTTGGGAGAAGACATCAATTTTTTAAGGAGGCAGCTTGATATGAATAAATTAATTATACGCACGGGTGGAGCTATAAACATGTATTATATTAATTATATGCATAAAGAATCATGTATGGTTTTGTACAATACAGGGATGTGTTAGTTGAATGAGGTTTTAAGATATCATTAGAAACAATGTGTTAACATGTTCAGGATGAACTCAACCACTTTGTTAAGTTTGTGCAATGATTTAAAAACACACCATGGCTTAAAACCTTTAAAAAGAATGAACGTTATTGAAAATGTGTCGATGTTTCTATTTACAATAGCAGTTGGGGTGTCAAATAGACAAGTGCAGAAGAGATTTCAACATTCAAGTGAAACTGTTAGTAGATGTTTAAAAGAAGTGCTTAAATCATTATGTTTGCTTACTGTGAAAGTCATAAAACCAGTATATCCACAATTTACGAGCACATCAAGAGAAATTGTAATGAATTCAAGATTTATGTCACATTTCAAAATAAAATGAATTTTTGTTTAATTAAGTTGTTTAAATGAGTATGAAATATTTTATAAATGTTTATGATTACTTAATTTTTTTAAGGCCTATAGAATTATGTCAGTGCAATTGATGGCATACATGTTCATGCATGTATATTATCTGAAAATCAAATTCTATTTATTGGAAGAAAAGGTATACCAACATAAAATATCATGGTCGCTTGTAGTTTTCACATACAATTCATATTTGTGTGGGTAGGATGGGAAGACAATGTACACGATATATATAATTTTCTTGAGGTTATTAACAATAACGATATAAAATTTTCAAAACCACTTGAAAGTTGTAATTTGAAATAAATTGAAGATTTAGTAATTGAAGGCATATAATTTGTTTTTTTAGTTTTATTAAAAATTACCATATTTTTATTTGCAGGGAAATACTATTTGGTTTATGCTGCATATCTCAATGAGTATAGGTATTCGGGTCTCCACAAAAGTGAGGTATCATTTCCAAGAATTTAGGCGTTGTGGACAACTAAGCGGTCAGAAAGAAATGTTTAATCGTGTATATTGATACGACCAAAAGATTGATGTCTTCTCCTAAGTACAAGAGTGTCGAAGTAATAAATAATCTGGTAAGATTGGAGTCGAACTACAGGGAGATTAATTGTATAAATTATAAATAACAATAATACAACAACAACAAAAATAATAATAGTAATAGTAGTAGTAATAATAATAATAATAATAGAAGAAGAAGTTGATGAGAAATTTGAGATGGAAAATCAATATGAGGATTAAACAATGATAACAACAAATGTCAAGGTTAAAGGATCTACTAATGATATTTCAAACAAGTATAATATAAACTTTTATTATTTAATTGGAAACTACACATAAAAGATGTTTAAATTGGATTATAAATTGTTAATATGATTGCATTAGTTATATTATTCGAATAATATTAATATTTGTAAATATTATCAGACATTCATGATTATAACTTATGTTAACAACAAATCAAGTTCTTTTTATAGCACAAGTATCGATTATACCATACAATTAGGCTATGAAAGTACCAAGTATTTGTTGTATTAAGTGTTATACAATACAAATCTAGAGTAATTATTTTACAAGCAAAGTATTAAAAGTGAATAAGATAACAAATACAAAATATGTTAGTATTAAACATTAAAGTCTATATTGAGTTTACATTATATTTATTCTTACGTCATTAGTGTAACCTTTGCATCTAAACTTAACTAAAGATAATGAAAGAGAGACATAAATACTCAAGATAAGAACGTAAATAAAATAAAAGCTAACTAAGTAAAGGAAAGGAAATGAAAGGCATAAACAAGATATTAATGAAAGCAAAACTTAAACATTATAAAAATACAAATAGATAAAGCAAGAGTATGATCTTGATTTGGAAACCAAGATGCCTAAATGCATAACAAATGCTTTTTTTTATAGGCTAAAATTGAAAATTATTGATTTGATGACTAATTGATGAGTGAGTGACTAATTTTTAACTTGGTGACAATTCTTATCTTCTTGTCTACCTAAAACATCATTGATAACGTCAGAATTTAAATCAGACCTCCACATGAAAGTTCTAGGATATTGTCTCATCTTTTTAGGAAAAAAATATTGAGGTCATATGAGCTTCTAGAACTCAAGATATAGGCTGAACACTTAACAGTGTCTGGGCTGCAGGATAGATTCAGACTTCTTAGTTGTTGCTACAATTTAGACTTGAAAATGGTTTTTTTAAATCTTGGACTCCTTATAAAAGTTGTAGGCGTATGTCTTATTTTTCTATCTATATAAAGTAGACCTAAATTCGGGATCTACAACTTCAGATATGACCTAATTACCGAACAGTGTTGTAGTTTGGATTACACCAGCATCTTTTTTTTAAGTTTAGTCATTTCTTTGTCCTTTCAATTTTAATACTTTAACTCATTAATCAATCCTTTCAATTATATGATAGGCCTATATTTATCATAAATTAAAGGTATCTTATAGTATCAGACTTGTATTATAAAATATGCTTTAGTTAAGAAGTTATTAATACTTTAAGTACAAAATGATGATATAGAATTTTGATAAAAATACACTTTTAAATATTAATCACATACTCATCACTACGTAACGTGATAGAGTGTTTTTTTAAGGCATGGAAACAAAGGTGAAGAATTTTGCAAAACATGCCTGATTATCTATACAAAACACAAGTTGAGATTATAGTTGCTTTAATAATACTACATAATTATATTAGAAAGAAATCGAACAATGATGCAGTTTTTTCTAAGTATGATCACATTCTTAATTTATTTTTCGATGACTTTTTACCTGATATTGTTCCTCATTCGACCATTCAAGGATCATAGAAGCCTTTATGTATGGATTTTGTACATGATAAAATTGTAAATAGTTTAATAAAGCAATGAAAAAATAAATTAATGTATAAGGATTTTTCATTTCGTTATATAATCATAATTACAAAACACCTATGTTTTGCAATTATATATATATATATAAAAGTAATTTTACAAACAAACCTTAAATAAAAAGCATATTAATAAAATACAAGAAATTGTTTTTTTTTCTATCACAATACCAAACACCTCATTTTTTAAAATAAACCTTACAATTCTTTATTAAACTATTTTTTAAAACCATAACTATAAAAACAATCGCAATGCATGGAAAGCAAAATCACCATCGAGTTCTATGCTATACCCTCCACCGTTTATTTATTTCACGTAAGAAAACTCTTGCATGCAGGAAATGCTCAAAAACTGACGAATCCTTTCTCCTTCAAGCTTTCCACGGTTTCCTTGATGCTAGCTTCCAAAGGAATGAATTCAATACCCAAGCTTTTGGCTTTTTCTTTGGAAACTTGATAGATTGGCACACATGGCTTATCATCGGCGCACCTGCCAAAGTTTATCACAAAGGAATTCAATATAACTTTTGAAGAAAAATTGAAGATGATGACAGAGAATTCTCAAAGAGAACAATCTACTCTGTTCAATGATCTTCAAACACTTAAGTTAGTGAAAAAAGTGGCCTTGAATGAACACAGATGAATTTTGGTGTCGAATTATTCCATGAAACAAATTAACTAGAACTAGCTACAACAAATCATCAAAAAGGACTAGCTGATGATTGTACCATTCAAGATGTGACTTTCATCGTGTACTTATATTTCAAGGTCAAACACTTTTCAAAAGAGATGCATGATTGGAAACCAGGCGAAATGTGCACCACTATTACCCAGGCATGGTGTTGCCATCTGCTTTTTAATGCACATTTTGCAATAGAATGCTGGCTCCTGAACAGACAAACTTCTACTTCTCCTTGTTTTTTTTTTCTTTAATTGAACGGACTTTTTTATGTGCCTTCTAAACTGGCACAAGAAGGTGAGGCCGGTAATAAGCATCACAAGAATGGGTAGGCACACTGCCACCTTACTAAAATCTGTTGGAATATTGTAATTAATGGGCAACACTTTTGAAGCCTATCCTAAGGAGTAGAGTTACCATTGTCAAAAGGCTACAATGGTAGTTGCACCACCATTGACAAAAATAATGCAACCCATGTGTTGCGCCACCATTAGTGCCACAATCTTGTCTTACCATTGATGTCTATAAATAGAGGCATTGTTTGATAGTAAAATGAGAGAGAGTGGTGAGTGTGTGTAAGAGAATAAGAAAGAAAGAAAGGCTGCCAAGGGTAGCAGCCCTGCTGCAACTGCAGCAATGAGCTGGGAGTTGACTTTGAGTGAGTATAATCCTCCTCCTCCAAGTATTTGTTTTGTATTCTTTTTCTATCTCTAATAATATTGACTCTTCCGTGGATGTAGACGATTTACCGAACCACGTTAAATATTGTTTCAATGTGCTTGGCTTTCTATGAACAAATATCAGTACATCATTGGTCGGATTCCCCAACAAAATCTTTGTTTACCAAATGCATATGCCGCCGTGAAAACCACACAAAATAAGGTGACAAAAAGGTAAATGCCGTGAAAGGTATAAACAGGGTAGGGAGAACAAGAGTATTGTGACTGAGATCAGAAATCATCGGAACAAAACAATAAATAGAAAGGGTAAATTATAGTGGGAAAAGACTTACTTTTCCGGGAGTTGGAGATCAGGATAAAGCTCTCGCAGAATCTTCACTACTTCTGAGTGGTGTGCCACTCTCTCAACCAAACAATATCTCCCACTAGCTGATGACAGCTCAAATGCTTGTATGTGTGCATTGGCAACATCTTTAACATTTATCCATCCAAAAGATGCATTGGGGAAAGTTTGTGCTCCTGCATTCAACACAGAGGTAAGAAAAGAGCCACATGCTTTAAGGAAAGAATATTATCAAACAAAGAGTTGGCTACATTACTCTTCTACGTTAATAAAGTAACAACTATTAATATTTGGGTTTCTCTTCTTCAAAACAGTATTTTTAACTTGGTAAAAAGCGTGTAACAGATAGCCAGCCAGTGTTGTTGTCCAGTAGCATGGGAGATTTAACAATTCTAACAAACAAACATAAAATGAGTGCTTTTAATTTGCAATTTACGTCACTTATGCAAGTTCTCTACAGAATTTTATGCGCTTCTAATTTGTTCTATGCAAGAGTGATTTGTTGAGATGAAATATATGCTACTGGTTACGTACAGGATGAAAAGATTAGTCTAGTTAGCATAAAGAAGTACCTTTTATTAGGCTTAAAATTGCTGCAGTACTTGTATTAAGTGTTGGCTGCAAGAGAGGACCAATAACCATTGATGGATTTATTGCAACCATGTCCATACCCTTTTCTTTTGCAAATTGCCATGCAGCATCCTCAGCCAATGTCTTTGAAAGCACGTACCAAAGCTAAAAACATACAGGGAATAAGGGATTGGAGACAAAATACTGCAGATCTTAGCACAGCCCATTGTCAAATGCACATGGTAGAAACATTTCGTTATCATTACTTACACATCATCAAAAGGCAGCAGACAGAATTGTGTTTAATGGAATGGCCTAGGATGAGAGAAACCGCACATTGAACATAACTATGAGAGATAAGTTCGAATTGATCATGAGAAAAAATATTACTGATGTTTAATTCTCAGGAGCTACATCACAAAGATGGTTATCGTGTCTCTTTGTTTATTCACTAATATATTACTGATTTGGTAGGAGAAAATGAAACTTCATTCAGAAGATTTTATAGAAGCAAAGGAGCAGTAGCTTACAGTGAAAGTTTTGAAGTCAATAGCAGAAGTAATGAAAGATAGATTCTTAATACCATTTAGAAACACTTCATCTTCAAAAAGAATTTTCATATCTGATGTGAGAACGGGGAAAAAAATTACATCCTTATATCTTTCTATCACTATTTTCTCTGACTTTCTACAAATGATAATTTATTATTCTGCTAAACCTCCAACTTTCTTAGAGCAATGTCCAAACAAACATAAAAACAAAGAAAGAAACATCATAAGCAGAAGTTACGCCTAGCATAAAATGACAAAATTGCAAGCAATGTAGTTGTGCCGCCACCACCATCTGGCTCAATCAGCAAAACCATATCCCAGAGTACACTCAGTTTCAGAACAGAATTAAAATGGATAAAAGTGAACTGTGTGATTTGATTTCCATTTCCAAAGCAATGAAGAATGAAACAACTCGACACTAAAAGTGAACAAGATTTGAAAAATATAATTTCATAAGTGAGATAACTTAATTTTCCTGAAGATCCAGAAAGTATCGGCACGTGCACACACCTTAGATTCTCTACACAGTTGCGGATCCGAAAACCAAGTTTCATCCACTACTACATCTGGAGTCCGAGGTTTCCCATTGTAAGCAACTGCAGCCATAGAAGAAGTTAACACAACTCGTTTGATTGATGGGTGTTTTGCACATGAGCCAAGGACATTGAGTGTTCCTTTCACTGCAGGATCAAGCAACTCTGCCTGAAATGAGAAGAAAATTGATTACAACCATTTGAAGACAAATCAAAACAAATCCAGACCTCAACATCTAAAAGTTCATCTAAACATGACCCTAAGAACAAAAGACAGAATTTATTTTTTCAGACTGTAAATCAGCATAAACTGAAAGAAATAAGTTCCCATGCTGCACTCTAATAGCATAGTTCAAGAATCAGTGAAGGCAAATAGCATTTACATAGGCCAAACCTTTTTTTAACCTTTACAGGAAAGCTTCAAGTCACAGCCCAATACAACTGACCTGGGAGCATTTGTGTAAGATATATTCGAAAACTATATTGCTCGATGCTGGATACCTTCCTAAGAAAAGGTGTTTTTTGATAACATATATATACAGGTCTCAAAGAACTGCTGCATCTTATACATAGCCTGACTTTCATGTACCTCAACAATGAAGGATATCAAACAATATCACATCCTACTCATAGCCATGAGCTCTTGTGACAGCATCTTAATTAGCAGGAAGTAAATCTGTTCACAATGCCCTTCTATTCCTGACAGTGAATCAATAAAATAATGAATCTACCATGTACTGCTGTTAATTTTGGATTCAAGTACACTATGAAAGACTGATCCATAATGTTTTGTTCTTTAAATCCATTTCAATATTAATAATTTAATATTTCAAAGTATTCGGCATTTAGACAGCATCCAGGGTGTAATATTTCAGCACCCTGATGCATATGAATATCACAATGATTGTGAGAAAGATACATGCTATTTTGGGGCACTATTTAAGTTTCTACCTGATTTTCATAAATAATGAAGTCTCATGTACATAAGAAAAACTGCAGTTATTTAAGAGTGGGTATGCAGGATTAACCTGTGGGTCCTTGACATCATAATAACAAGGAGATGCAGTGTGGAAAACACCTTCACACCCTTCAACAATAGAATCAAAGGAACCTTCTTCCAATAAATTTGCTTTGACCAGCTCAAGTCTCTTCTGAGCTCCACAGAGTGCACGCAAGTGTTGTGTCTTTTTGGGATCATCTGTGGAATATAAATTGACAACAACCAGTAAATCACTGAAATTGCAAGTAGTTTTTGGTAAATATAAATTGTGATGGGCAAACTTAAAAATTGTAACAAGTACACTATTTCCCCTAAGTCAACCTCACAGGAAAAAACACAAGTAAGATCATTCTGTCATGATGAACAGAGCATGCCCGAACTATATAGTCAATAACATTATATTTCTCCAAAGCACACTAAAATAGATTACTTTCAGTTTTAGTGTAATATAATGCATGATGAAGCAGCGTTATTTTTTAGTAAGAGCATTTTGCAATATAATGCATGATGCAGCGTTATTTTTTAGTAAGAGCATTTTGCTTAAGGACTTTCATGGTTCAGTTCAAGAGAAAACAAGTAACGCATACTAGCATTTCTGTTCATACACCTTTCATTATCACTACTACATGGTTACAAAATGACATAAAACGACCAATTTTTTACAATGCCGCATTACTGCAGTATGGCCACTGAAATCAGGTAACAAAATGGATTGACACGAATTTCAGGAGTTAGAATACCATGAGGAATGATAAACCTGAGAGACTCCAGAAATCACAAGACTAGGTGATCCAAAAGTCTGGATTTATATGGCGTCACTGCAGGATGACCACTTAAATCAGGCAAAAAGATGGTTGACATAAATTTCAAGAGCTAAAATACCATGAGGAATGGTAAACCTGAGAGACTCAAGAAATCACAAAACAGGTGATCCAAAAGTCTGAATTTATGTAGAATCACGGTTCAAATTAGATTAAAAAAAAAGAATTTTTTGTTTTAAAAAAAGATAAATCGACAAAGAAGACAAGCCAGAAACACTACCGGAACTTTACTTAAAGCAGGTATCTTTCCCCGTACAAGAAGGGGAATTGTGCGCTTAAACATGAAAGAAATGGTTCTAACTCAATTGGGTGAGAGAGAGGCTTAACCCAATTTCATACCCCAGCCATTTAAACACAAAAAAGGAAAAGATTTTTGAAATATTCCCCCATTTGATATCCCATTACTTAACCATAATTTTCAAATACTTTTCCATGTTTTGGTACAAAAATAAGAAACAAATTTGGGATAGTGAGAGAGTGGTTAGACATTTTTGGAATGCCAATATCCCCTCGGATTGTTTAATGCCAAAACAATCTGACATCTGCAACAACAGCAACAGAACATACCTTTGAATTTATCATTACATTAACTCAATTAAAAGGCAATCTTTTTCTCATTGCTAAACATTTCATGTTTTCAGTTAACGTCAAAATACCATTATCATCATCGCTTACTGCGATTCATGATTTTAATATTTACTAACCTTAGCGAAATAAGAACTTCCAAATTACTACTTGTAATTCTCAATCTACAACAAGCTTATATATATGAATTGTCATAACATAATTTTTAAATAAATATTAAAAAAATAAATTTAGTTGAGAATTGAGTTAAGATAGCATAAATTTAAAATTCATGGTTGAAATTTTTAAAATTTAAGAGTTAATTAGTTAAAAATTGAAGAATTAATAAGTTTAAAAATTTAATTAAAATTAGAATTATTTTAATTAATAAAATCAAGAGCTTAATTGAAGAATTAATGAGTTTGAGGATTTAATTAAACTTTGATTCAATTAATTAAAGGAATTAGGGATTTAATTGAAAAAATACCAAAATTTGGAGTTGATTCAAGAAAAATTACTAGAAAACTAAAGTTTAAAAAAACCAAATTAAATAATCCAGAAACTCAGGATTGTTATGTTGGAGGCAGAAGAAGCTTGTTGTAGATTGCATTTTCTTTAAAATTCATTCCGATCACCAAAAAAAAAAAAAAAATCCAATGGCACAATTAGAAATTAATTATTATTGATTAAGATTTAGTCCCTGAAAATCCATGATTAACCGCAAAGCAATGATCTAATCACTCCCATCAAAGAACCAAATTACCATTATTTAAAAATGAGTATCTCTTGATTCTTGCAATTAAATAACATAATGATCCATATCTTATATCAAAAGCAACAAAAAAAATAAGAAAAAAAGAAAGAAGCCGTGCAAGGGAAAAGGATGATAGAGGGAGCGAGTGACTCACTTGGGTCACGAACAGAGGCCTTGACAGTGTAACCACGTGAGAGGAGGAGCTTGACTATCCATGAAGCTATATAACCCGAGGCTCCAGTCACGCACACAATCTTTCCAGCTCCAGAGCTCATTATCGCTCTCACTCTCTGTTTTTTTTTCCCTGATGCTCTCTGTCTACGTGAAGTAAAATATTTATAGTTTGTTCGATCTAATCTGATATTGCGTAAGCATCTGTCAGTCTGTCCTATCTGCCTTATTCAAATTTGATATTCATATTATTTGTTATAACCTAATTTTTAAATAAATATTAAAAAAATAAATTTAGTTGAGAATTGAGTTAAGATAGCATAAATTTAAAGTTAATGGTTGAAATTTTTAAAATTTAAGAGTTAATTAATTAAAAATTGAAGAATTAATAAGTTTGAAAATTTAATTAAAATTAGAATTATTTTAATTAATAAAATCAAGAGTTTAATTGAAGAATTAATGAGTTTGAGGACTTAATTAAACTTTGATTTAATTAATTAAAGGAATTAGAGATTTAATTGAAAAAATACCAAACTTTGGAGTTGATTCAAGAAAAATTACTAGGAAACTAAAGTTTAAAAAAACCAAATTGAATAATCCAGAAACTCAGGATTGTTATGTAAATGATGCTATAACTCAGGGATTCAAATTGAATTTAATCCAATGGCACAATTAGAAATTAATTATTATTGATTAAGATCCCAATTAGGGACAAAGTGAAAAATAGTCATTCCGAAGGACACAAACGACGCCGTTTGGAAGCACTGTTCATCATCCCTTTCGATTCGTACGGAGAAAGCTGATTCAACAGGAAATCTGCAGCAAATCATGGACCACGTCTCCTGCCCATGATCCCGTTCGTGATTTGAATAACAGTCCTGCAAAGACAGGACTGAATTTGAGGCTCTCTGGCTCTATAAAAGGCAGAGCAGAACAGAGCAATGGAGGGAGAAAAACTCAAGTAAAACCCAGAAAACAGAGAAGGACGAACAGGCCAAGAACCAGGGAAGAAAACAGAAGCAGAAAGAGAGGAACACAAGCAAAAACAAGGAAGAAAAACCCAGAAAAAACAGGGAAAACCAGAGCAAAAAACAGAGGCAGAACCAGAGCAAAAACAAAGCAAAAAACCCAGAGAAAGAAATAATACACAGAGAGAAGGAGAGTAAAGGAAACCAGCATACACAGAGAATTTTCCCTGCAGACATCCCTGCACAAAAAGAAAAACAGAAAAAACGCAAGCAAGAACCACAAAAAAAAGAGAGGAAAAACCCAGAAAATAGAAAGAGAGAAAGACATACATTATAGAGAAAGAGAGATAGACACAAAAACAAAGAAAAAGAAAGACAAAAAGAAAGGCAAGGGAAGACAAAGAGGAAAACAAGAAGAAGCAGAGGAGAGAGTGTCTGTTCGATCATCAATGTCACGTCTTCATCGCCATCGTCTTCGTCTCCAACAGTTACTGGTAAGTTTCATACATTCCCTTACTGACAATTTTAATTCACCAACACTGTGCATTAGAGATTTAATTGCATGGTGGTTGTAGCAAGCGTGCGTGAACAATTCACGCATGACTGCGGGTAAAAAATGTCTGGTCACTGGCTAGGCCAGTGACCGGGCCGGGCTAGCTGGGCCTAGCCCGGTCGAACCTCAAAAAAAAACAAAAAAAACAAAAATGTGTGTAAGTATAAATAAAAAAAAATAAATATAAATTTATTATTTTTATTCATTAACACTAGAGTCAAAATAAAAATACTGATTTAAATTTATTTTATTGTATTTTATTTAGTTATATAAAAATAAAAAATATGCATGCAAAAATAAAATAAAATAAAATAAATTTATTGGTTTATTCACTGACGT
>NW_011499990.1:223291-293814 GCF_000495115.2 Populus euphratica | reverse complement strand
AAAAATAAATTTATTTGATTTGTTTATTCATTGACGCTAAAGTCAGAAATAAAAAAATTCTAATTTAAATTTATTTTGTTTTTTGTGTGATGCGTAAAAATAAATTTATTTGATTTGTTTATTTATTGACGCCAGAGTCAGGAATAAAAAAAAAGTAATTTAAATTTATTTTGTTTTTATAACTACGTGATATTTACCAACGCTAGAGTTGGAAATATCCGTAGTTAAATATTCATTGACGCCAGAGTCAGGAATATTACATGCAAAAGCACCATAGTATAAACCAACAAAACATTAGCAATTTATGACAAAGTTAACAATGCAACCTGCCTTAGGCCGGACGCTTAAGGGGTGATAATATCTTCCCTTTGCGTAACCAGTCTCGTATCATAAAATCTCTGTTGACCAGTTAAGGTTCCTCGTGACCATAATAATAGGTGGCGACTCATTAAACAAGACCATTCACCATCAAAGAATATGATACCAGAAATCCATTCTTTCCATGAAATAAAATTGTTAAGGCCACTGCGATGTTGGGTGCGACAGAATAGTGACTCCATTGGGGACTAATGGATTAAGCTTTGCCTTTTGTTTATTATTGCTATTTTGTTTGTTGTGTTTATTTGTTTATTTTTCCTGCATTTACTGCTTTAGCATGCATCCTTGTTTATGTTGACATGCATCACTTTAAGAGCACACACTTTACAACCTAAAATAAGTGCGGGAGTAATGGTACCCTAACGGCTTTAACCTGGGTAAAACTTGTGAAACTATCCAATTTTCGTTTGATTGTTTACTTGGAAGTAGTTGATATGCCAAACTGATATTACTTAGGGCCTTTATTTTCACACTACTTGTAAGCCTCATATCGACCTTTTGAGGACGATCACTAAGCATGCGAGAGACCCTCTGAAACTAGATATTGACAAACCCATTGATGCACTTAATAATTAAGATCTTCCTATTAGGTTGTCATCCCATAAAGGGTTAGTCCGCATTTCATATGTATTTTTTTAATTGAATCAACATTTTTGCATAATTGTATGATTTACATTTAGCAGGTTAAAATATAGGTTCCCCATTAAAACCCACCTATAACACTCGTTCGAGAAAAAGACAAATGAAAAATGAAGAAAGAGCCTAGTTGGAAGCTCAACACCAAAAGGAGGTGGACAATCTTAGAGAAGAAGTCGCAAAGCTTACTAGTCTACTTGAACAGGCCTTGAGAGACAAATTTGGAAAAGCAACACATATAACTTAGCCTGAACCTATGCCCATAAATCCCTTCAATCTATAGAATCTGGGGGCAAACGGTTTGTCATCTAATTTTTAACAAGCCATGCATTTCCAACCAGCATACCCCACGAGAACTCCTTTAACCATTAATTCTATAAAGAAGGAATCTCAAAAGGGCAAGATAGTAAAAGAAGATGGTCTGAACAAATTGGTTGCCCTAGAGTAAAGGATGAAAGAATTTAAGGCAATTCACCTATATGATCCTATAAAGGCTGCTGAGATGTGTTTGGTGCCAATGTTGTCATTCCTAAAAAGTTTAAAGTGCCAGAATTTGTTAAATATTCAGGAACTCAATGCCCTATAACTCATCTCAAAGCATGTTGCAACAAAATGGCTGAGGTGGTTGATGACGGGAACTCAATGCCCTATAAATCATCTCAAAGCATGTTGCAACAAAATGGTTGAGGTGGTTGATGATGAGAAACTGCTGATTCATTTCTTTCAAGACAGATTGAGTGACACTACCCTCACTTGGTATATACGGTTGAACAATACTAAGGTAAAAAATTGAAGGATTTAGTTGATGCCTTCATGAGGTAATATAAGTTTAATATAGACGTGGGCCCTGATCGGTTAAACTTGCAAGCTATGGAGAAGGACAACAAAGAGTCCATAAGGGAATATGCTAGACGATTGAGCGAGGTAATGCACAAGTTAACCCTCCCATGTTGGAAAAAAAGATGATCAGTTTATTTTCCAACACCTTTAAAGCTTTGTACTTTGAATACTTGGTTAGAAGCTTTGTACAATATTTCATTGACCTAGTTGTTATAGCTGAGAGGATTGAACAAGCCATTGAGTTAGGTAAGATTGCTAACCCGATCGAGAAGAACGGTTTCACTAAAGGTGGTTTTCAAGGCACTTATCGTTCCTATAGCTAATTGCTTCACACCGACTCCTAGAAATCAACTATCTTGAAGATAAAGCTATAATGATATTAGGTCGAGAATGATCTACATATGATTTCAATTGACTATTGAAAAGATGTCCTTGTCGAGGAGAATGAATGATTGAAAGATTCCAGAAATTCCAATAAATGATCGCTAAATGTCTAGCCCCTTTATGTGTTATCATTCTAGTGTTCATAGCCCAAGATGTTGGCATAAGTTCTTTATTGTTAAAATTCTTTTCCAAAGTTTCAATAAAATAATAAGTTTGTCATTCAATCATGTTTACGACCAAGCATTATTCTTAAGAGAGTTTTCTTATAAGAACTTATAAATACACTTTGGAAGCCTCACGTGATCTCATAAACGCAATTCATCTCTTTTACCAAAATCAGTTTCCCTATTGGAGTTTTGAAAAATTGATCTGGCATTTTGATTTCAAAAATAATTTGATGTTTATTCAAAAATGATATTTTTGACATTCTACAGTAGAATGACAAGTGAATGAAGCAACTCCTTTATAGAGGTGACCAAACTCTAAAAAGAAAAAGAAAAATGAAATGAATAAATACCCTTACCTCATAACTCTTGAATCATGTGTTTTTAAATGTATGAATAATGGTATATAGTGAACTCATTGCTCATGACTCATAAAATGCATTTTTGTAAAGACCAAACCATCATACTAGATGAGGTCAGAGTTTATTGATCTTAACTACTTGCGCTTGAAATGAGGAAAGACCATCTTTGTTATTCATTTCACGTTCTGAAATAAATACATTCGTTGCGATCCTTTTCTTGAACCTAAATAATTTTCTCTTTCATAAAAAATCTCGACTAGGATTACACCCCACACTAGGGCAAGAGAAAATTTCAATAAGAAAAGAGAAAAGGATACAAGAAAGCCAAAAAGGCATGAGAGTTTAAGAAACTCAAATGCTAGGGGGCATGCTCAAATCACTACAAAAAGTGACATCCAAGATAAAATGAGTATATCCTAGCAAAGCAATAAAAAAATAAGAAGTAGCAAATCAAAGAAGAGCGGCAAAAGAAAATATGAATGACGAACTGTTGATAGTGATCCTTAGTCTTTGAAACCTTGAAACACTTTTTGAGCCTTATGAATCATTTTCTTTCATAGCCAAAAACCACAGCCTACGTTACGTGCCTGTAGAAGTCCTTTCTAATCAAGCAAGCAAGCAACCTAGAAAAATAAACAATGCTCTCAAAATGCAGAGAATACTTTTTCATAAAATTCATGACATCAAGAATAAACTACTCATTGTTATTCATGCTGATAAAAATAAGTGTTCAAAAAGAGACAAGTTTTTCTCATACAAAACCTCGAGCTTTTTCTCGAGCCCTCCACTTTGAAAACCTATAAAAACAAAAAGTCATCTCGTGACGTATTTTCACTAAAGATCTCATTACCAAACACAAGAGAAAATAATCTTTTTTTCAAGAAAGAAAATAACCAAGGAGTTGCAAGATTTCAAAAGCAAATTGTTTAAACTCACATCAAAATAATTTTTGTTTTCAAAATGCAAGATCAAGATTTCAAGATTCATTCTAAACCCGTATTCCTTCACCAAACTGGAAAGGAGAGAAATGAGAGAATGACCTCTTAAAACCATTATTTATTTAAGTCGCTGACAGAGCACACTTAGAGGCAGTGACCAATACAAGGGGGCAACATTGTGTTTAGAAGGAAAAATTCTAGAAAAGGAGATGTTAATTTCCTTCAATAAGACAAGGGGGCATTTTGGTTTACAAAAGACAGCTTGATCCTTTTAGCTAGTGACGCCGAATGTTTTTAGCAGTGAGATAAGGGCAATGAATGATCCTCTCAAATTATTTGACGAGTCAGAAAATATTTAGTAAGGAAGTGGGTCACGATGGGCACCACAAAGGTTGAGTTGTGCAAACAAATCTGAAAAAAATACTTATATGGGCTAACTCGAGTGGGTTAGAAAGCCAAACGAAAAAGATAACTCAAATTAGAAAGCAAGATCTCACCAACCAAGCAACAAGAAGACTAAGAAGAAATGGGGGGCCTATATTTCAAATCAGGTAAAGATGCATGCATATCATTTAAACTTTAAAACATTGTATAATGAGTTTTGCAAATTTCATAAGAGAAAATTCTAACAGAATTCATCAAGTGGAAGGCCAACTTGAAATGGCGAACATTGAAATTGCTTTTGAAAATTTTTCGCTTTTGAGAATTTTTCAACCTAAGCAGGCCGCCTATGAGAATTAGGCCACTTGAAAAATCTTTGTATTTTTCCACCACCTTTCATTTTCCATTCCCAAGGTAGTGCATTTCCTACCTTACCTTCTTTTGAGTGTGCTTTCGAGCTCTCATCTTATTTTTTTTTCGAGTGCATCTTCGAGCTCTCGACCATTAAAGGTAGTGCATTTCCTACCCTACCTCCTTTCGAGTGTGCCTTCGAGGCCTCAACCATCAAAGGTAGTGCATTTCCTATCCTGTCTCCACTTGAGTGCACCTTCGAGCCCTCGCCTTATTTCTTTTTGAGTGCGCCTTCGAGCCTTCGACCATCAAAGGTAGTGCATTTTCTATCCTATCTGTTTTTTAGTGCGCCTTCGAGCCCTCACCTCATTTCTTTTCGGGTGCGCCTTCAAGCTCTCGACCATCAAAGGCAGTACATTTTCTATCCTACCTCCTTTTAAGTGCGTAGTACATTTTCTATCCTACCTCCTTTGAAGTGCGTCTTCGAGCCCTTGCCTTATTTCTTTTCGAGTGCGCCTTCGAGCCCTCGACCATCAAAGGTAGTGCATTTTCTATCCTACCTCCATTTGAGTGCGCTTTTGAGTCCTCGCCTTATTTCTTTTTGAGTACGCCTTCTAGCCCTCGACCATCAAAGGTAATGCATTTCCTATCTTACCTCCTTTTAAGTGCGCCTTTAAGCCCTCGCCTTATTTCCTTTCGAGTGCACCTTCGAGCCCTCGACCATCAAAGGTAGTGCATTTCCTATCTTACCTTCACTTGAGTGCGCCTTCAAGCCCTCACCTCATTTCTTTTCAAATGCACCTTCGAGCCCTCGACCATCAAAGGTAGTGCATTTCCTATCCTACCTCCACTTGAGTGCCCTTCGAGCCCTCTCCTTATTTCTTTTCGAGTGTGCCTTCAAGTCCTCAACCATCAAAGGTAATGCATTTTCTATCCTACCTCATTTTGAGTGCGCTTTTAAGCCCTCACCTAATTTTTTTTCGAGTGCGCCTTCGAGCCCTCGACTATCAAAGGTAGTGCATTTTCTATCTTACCTCCCTTTGAATGCGCCTTCGAGCTCTCACCTCATTTCTTTTCAAGTGCACCTTTGAGCCCTCGACCATCAAAGGTAAAGCATTTTCTATCCTACCTCCTTTTGAGTACGCCTTCGAGCCCTTACCTTATTTCTTTTCGTGTGCGCTTCGAGCCCTCGACCATTCAAGGTAGTGTATTTCCTAACTCTATCTCCTTTTGAGTGCGCCATCAAGCCCTCATTTCCTTTCGAGCACATCTCTAAGCCCTCATTTCCTTCGAGCTTTCATCTCTTGAATAGTGCGCCTTCGAGCCCTATCATGACCATCCTGAAAAATCCTCGTATTTTTCCACTGGGCAGGTGACCCATTACAATGTGACCACTTTTGAAAAATCATCGTATTTTTCCACTAGGCAGGTAACCCATTACAATGTGACCAATCTGAAAAATCCTCGTATTTTTCCACTGGGCAGGTAACCCATTACAATGTGACCATCCTAAAAAATCCTCGTATTTTTTCACTAGGCAGCTGACCCATTATAATGTGACCACTTTTGAAAAATCATCATGTTTTTTCACTGGGTAAGTAACCCATTACAATGTGACCATCCTGAAAAATCCTCATATTTTTCCAATGGGCAGGTAACTCATTACAATGTGACCATCCTGAAAAATCTTCGTATTTTTCCACTAGGCAAGTAATAAATTACAATGTGACCAATATGAAAAATCCTTATATTTTTCAAACATCGGGCAGGTCGCCTGGAACAATTAGACCACTTACGAAACCTTTGTCATGTTTTATTTTTTATCGGGCAGGTCACCTGGAACAATTAAACCATTCGCGAAACCCTTTCGCGTTTTATTCTTCATCAGGCAGGTCACTTAGAATAATTAGACCATTTGTGAAATTCTTCGCGTTTCTTTTATCATCGGGTAGGTTGTCCAAAATAATTTGATCCATTTCAAAAAAAAACAAAAAAAAAATGGGTCGTCTTCTAAATGACTTGTTCTCTCTGTAAAAGTCATATATCAATCTAGTATTTTTGAAGTTTTCAAGACTCTAAAAAAAAAAGCTTTTTGTATCTACTTTTCTTTATAAATTTACTACACAAAGATAAAGAAAATGAAAAATTTCCATATCTTTGCATTGTAAATATTATAAAGAGATGGCAACTGTCATAACTTAATTTTTAAATAAATATTAAAAAAATAAATTTAGTTAAGAATTGGGTTAAGATAGCATAAATTTAAAGTTCACAGTTGAAATTTTTAAAATTTAAGAGTTAATTGGTTAGAAATTGAAGAATTAATAAGTTTGAGAATTTAATTAAAATTAGGATTATTTTAATTAATGAAATCAAGAGCTTAATTGAAGAATTAATGAGTTTGAGGACTTAATTAAACTTTGATTCAATTAATTAAAGGAATCGGGGATTTAATTGAAGAAATACCAAAGTTTGGAGCTGATTCAAGGAAAATTGCTAGAAAATTAAAGTCCAAAGACCAAATTAAATAGTCCAGAAACCCAGGACTGTTGTGTAAATGGTGTTATACCTCAAGGATTCAAATTGAATTTAATCCAAGGGCACAATTAGAAATTAATTATTACTGATTAAGATCCTAATTGGGGCCAAAGTGAAAAATAGTCATTCCCAAGGACACAAACGGCACTGTTTGGAAGCACTGTTCATCATCCATTTTGATTCGCACGGAGAAAGCCAATTCAATAGGAAATCTACAGCAAATCGTGGACCACATCTCCTGCCCACTGATTAGTACTTAAAAATGTATTTTATAAAATTGAAAGAGCCTTACTTGATCTTGGTGCTAGTGTGAATTTACTTCCATATTCAGTTTTTCAGAGTCTCAATCTAGGTGAGTTAAAACCAACTTCTATATCTCTTTTACTTGCCGATAGATCTGTAAAAGTGCCTAGAGGAATAATTGAAGATGTGTTAGTACAAGTCGATAAATTCATTTATCCTGTGGATTTTATTGTCTTGGACACAGAACCTGTTGAAGCATGTAATTCATTTCCTGTTATTTTAGGACGTCCATTTCTTGCAACTTCTAATGCATTGATTAATTGTAGGAATGGACTGATGAAGCTATCATTTGGAAACATGACATTGGAGATGAATATTTTCAACATTTGCAAGCAACCTGGAGATGATAATGATTTACAAGAAGTAGATCATATTGATGAATTAGTTTATGATCAACTTGAATCTACTTTAAGTAAAAATGAATTGGATGAAACTGAAGATTTGCAAATGGTTTATTCTGAGGAAGAAATCACGGATGAAACAAGCACCGAAAATGTTGATGCAAATCTTTTGTCAACAGTGACAACAGATTCGACATCTGACATCACACCAATCGATGATTACTTTCCTAACGAATCCTTACTTTCTCTTAGTCCAATGCCTTGGTATGATAAAAATATCAATTTTCTTATTTTAGGAGATTTGCCAGCTGATTGGAGTACCCAAGACAAAGAAAAGTTTTTGAACGAAGTGAAGAGCTTTTATTGTGATGACCCTAACTTATTCAAATATTGTCCTGATCAAATATTTTAAAGATGTATTCCTAACAAGGAGATAAGTAGTGCCATTCAACTTTGTCATTTTGAAACATGTGGGAGTTATTTCTCGTCAAAAAAGACAGCTACAAAAATCTTTCAAAATGGATTTTATTGGCCCACCATGTTCAAGGACACGCATGCATTCTACAAAACTTGTGAAAATTGTCAAAAAATTGATACTGGTCAAAAAGTTTTGTTTTATAATTCTCAACTCCATTTATTCCCTAGAGAGCTAAAATCAAGATGGGGTAGTCCATTTTTTGAGAAACATGTGTATCCTTATGGGGCCATCATAGATGAAAAAATTATCGAAAATGTTGATGCGAATCTTTTATCAAGAGTGGCAACAAATTTGATATCTGACATCACATCAATCGATGATTATTTTCCTGACGAATCCTTACTTTCTCTTAGTCCAATGCCTTGGTATGATAAAAATATCAATTTTCTTGCTTTAGGAGATTTACCAACTGATTGGAGTATTCAAGACAAAGAAAAGTTTTTGAACGAAGTGAAGAATTTTTATTGTGATGACCCCCTAACTTATTTAAATATTGTCCTGATCAAATATTTCAAAGATTCATTCCCGACAATGAGGTAAGTAGTGTCATTAAACTTTGTCATTCTGAAGCATGTGGAAGTTATTTCTCGTCAAAAAAGACAATTGCAAAAATCTTGCAAAATGGATTTTATTGGCCCACCATGTTCAAGGACACACATGCATTCTGCAAAACTTGTGAAAATTGTCAAAAAATTGACACTGGTCAAAAAGTTTTGTTTTATGATTCTCAACTCTATGCATTCCCTAAAGAGCTAAGATTAAGATGGACCAATCCTTATGGGGCCTGTGATATTGAGAATTCAATGAATGACAATGATTTTAAGGAAAATGGACATCGTTTGAAAGCTTACTTTGATAATTTTCCTAGTGAAAATGAATCAGCTGGTTTGAATGATCTTGTAGATAAAGGTTGATTATTTTGTTTTTCTTTTACCGTGCTAGATGTGCAAGTTTGAGATTGTTAATGAATCATGGAATTCCTGAAGATATTCGCTGGTTGATTGAAGCAAAGGTCCGATTATCAGGTGAGTCTTCCAATTCTTTCATTTCACACATGCCTGGAACAAGTAAAAGCACTTTTGCAAAGAAACATCGTGTAAAATGACTGAAAGTCTGCCATCGATGTGCAAGATGGACTTGCAATGCACAATGTCGTTCTTTAGAAGTGGTATCTGTAAACCGTGAAGATAAAACACTATTCATTAAGGATGGCCCGAGTAAGGGGTCTTTAGATAATCTTCTATTGACTCTTGAGACGCATCCTAGTAGAGATGTGCATCGTGCAATTCATGATTTATGGCCAATATTCCATAAGGAACATGCTTGACATAGTCTTGGGAAACTGACTAAAAAAGACCCTGTTTGCTGGTTTTTAAAAATAGGAGTCAGAATGCTGAACCCCCAGAATTTGGTGACTGCCTATGGACTAGCAAGGATGCAGGAGGAAAATCTATCAATCATGAGGAAATCCTGGAGGCCTAGTGCTATGGGACTTCAAGGCCGCAGCCCAACACCAATTCAGTCCAGGGCTGAAAATAAACCAGTTCAGATACACAGACTCACTCCAGCACAGATGAAGGAAAAAAGAGACAAGGGGCTTTGCTTTAAATGTGACAGTAAATGGGGACCTGGCTATAAGTGTGGAGGACCAAGGATATTCTTGATAGAGGAAGTAGATGAGGAGGTGGAGGAGAAAACTTGTGCCCCTGAAGATCTGATTGATTTAGGAGAACCTCTAGAAGAAGGCAATGAGGATATTGGCATATCGCTTCATGCAATCATAGGGAGTCCCAATCCTAAAACTATGAGCGTAGAAGTTAAGCTAAGTGGCCATAACTTCGTGGCCTTAATTGACACAGGAAGTACACATAATTTCATACACCCCAGGGTAGCCAGGAGGGTAGGGATGAAAGTCCTAAAACACAAGCCTATCAGGGTGAATATTGCAGATGGTTCTCAGTTGTGGAGCGAGGGAAGCTGCCCAGATATCAAACTGATAATCCAAGGAGATCAGTTTGTCACCCGGGCTTATGTCATTTAGTTGGGAGGATGCGATATGGTGTTAGGAATTCAGTGGCTCAAAAGTCTAGGGCCCATTCTGTGGGACTTCTTAGCCTTAAAAATGGAATTCCAAAAGGAGGGGAAGAAGGTCCTGATCTGTGGAATGGGAGTGGAGAAATCAGAGGTTGACTACAGCCCAACCTTTTTACAAGAGTTGAGAAGAGTCGAGGAAGGCCTAATTCTGCAAATATGGGAGCTAGGATCAGCTCAGAATGAGATTCCAGAACAGATTGAGAATCTGTTGCTAGAATTCATGGAAGTTTTTCAAGAGCCAAAAGGAATTCCACCTAGGAGATCACATGATCACTCTATAATATTGAAAAAGGGTACCTCCCCAATCAGTGTACGTCCTTACAGGTACCCCTACTACCAAAAATCTGAGATAGAAAAGCTTATTAAAGAGTTGTTGGCAATGGGTACCATAAGACCCAGCCAAAGCCCCTTTTCATCGCCAGTCCTACTAGTTAGGAATGCTAATGGGTTATGGAGAATGTGTGTTGACTATCATGCCTTCAACAAGGAAACTGTGAAAGACAAGTTTCCCATACCAGTTGTGGAAGAACTACTAGACGAGCTTCATGGTTCTCAGATTTTTTCCAAGTTAGACCTGCGGTCGGGCTTTCACCAGATCAGAATGAAGGAAAAAGATGTTCCCAAAACAGCCTTTCGAACTCACGAAGGGCACTATGAATTTTTGGTGATGCCTTTCGGCCTCACAAATGCTCCTTCCACTTTTCAAGGTGATGAATGATATTTTTCGACTTTGATGAATGATATTTTTCGACCCTATCTCAGAAAATTTGTTCTGGTTTTCTTCGATGACATTCTAGTCTACAGTCACAATGTGGAAGAACATGAGAGACATCTAAGGATGGTATTTGAGACTCTGGTGCGACACAAGTTATTTGCCAAAGAGTCTAAATGTAAATTTGCAAGCAAAGAAATTGAATATTTAGGGCATATCGTATCAGATCAGGGAGTACATGCTGACCCCAGCAAAGTGGAGTCAATGATCAAGTGGCCTAGACCAAACACGCTCAAATCACTAGGGGGTTTTTTAGGGTTAACAGGTTACTACCGTAGATTCATCAAGGGTTATGGGGCGATTGTTAGTCCCTTAACGAGACTATTGAAAAAAAGGGCTTTCAAATGGGATTCGGAAGCAGAACAAGCCTTTGAACAATTAAAACAGGTTGTATCAACCCCCCAGTCCTAACACTACCAGATTTCAACCAAAGTTTTGTAGTAGAGTGTGATGCCTCAGGTATAGGACTCGGTGTTGTGCTAATGCAAGGAGGTAGACTCATCTCTTATTTCAGCAAGAGTCTAAAGGGGAGGGAGCTATCACTATCCACCTATGAGAAGGAGTTCTTGGCATTAGTCACTACTGTTCAGAAGTAGAGGCCTTACCTTTTAGGCTAAGCCTTTAAGGTTAAGACGGACCAACAGAGCCTCAAGTATTTATTGGAGCAGCAGGTTGGAACCCCCACACAGCAGAAATGGTTATCCAAATTGATTGGATATGACTTTGTGGTCGAGTTTCGAGCAGGGAAGGAGAACCTAGTAGCTGATGCACTCTCTAGACAGGAGGACACCATAGAAAAAGGTACACTATGGGCTATCTCTACTCCAATTATTTATTGGGCTGATCAATTAAAAGATAGCTATAAAACTGATCTGGAAATTCAAGCTATCATGCAACAACTAGACCAGGAAACCATAGGCACCTTAAAATACCATTTTAGGGGTGGGATACTATACTATAAACAGAGAGTCTACATCAGTCAATCCAGCCCTATAAAAAACAGCCATATTAAATTATATACATGAAAGCCCATCCTCGGGACACACGGGTTTTGAGAGAACACTAAAAAGGGCAAGGAGAGATTTCTTTTGGGTAGGAATGAAATCAGATATACAAACCTACATTAAACAGTGTGAGGTCTGCCAGAGAGCAAAAGGATTAAACACAAAACCCTCAGGACTCTTACAGCCTTTACCTATACCCACCAAACCATGGTCATCTATATCTATGGATTTTATAAAGGGGCTACCAAAATCTAATCAATACTCGGTAATTATGGTAGTTGTGGATAGGTTTACCAAATATGCCCATTTTATCCCTGTGTCCCACCTCTACAACGCGACAAAAATCGCCAATTTGTTCTCACAGAATGTAATGAAACTACATGGACTACCAGACAACATAATATCAGACAGGGATCCTACCTTTACTAGCAATTTTTGGGGAGAGTTATTCCAAATTCAGGGGGTTAAGCTGCTAATGTCAACAGCCTACCACCCCCAAACCGATGGTCAAACAGAGGCAACTAACAAAACATTGGAAGGGTATTTGAGATGCTATGTAGGAGATAATCCGAAGGGCTGGTCTAATTGGCTAACCATGACCGAATATTGTTACAATACCAGCTACCACACATCCCTCAAATCCACCCCATTTGAAGCAATTTATGGTTGCCCACCCCCGAGCCTCACAGATTACATCCCCAGGTCAACAAAAAATCACGCAGCAGAGGAACAATTACAACATAGAACAGAACAAATTGCAGAAATTAAACACAACTTAGCTCGAGCTCAGGAGAGACAAAAGAAACAAGTAGATAAAGGTCGAAAAGAGATCCAGTTCAAAGAAGGGGAGTGGGTTTACCTCCGGCTCTAGCCATTCAGACAGTCCAGCATCAAAAAAATAAAAATGGAAAGTTAGCGTATAAATACTTCGGGCCATTCAAAATCTTAAAAAGGGTGGGGGAAGTGGCTTACCAGCTAGATCTTTCAAAAGAAGCCCGAATCCACAATACGTTCCATGTCTCACTGCTGAAGAAATGGTTGGGGAAAGGGACCATTCCTGAACCGAAGCTACCCAATCTTGAACCCAAGAGGAATTCTCAACCTGAACCAGCAGAGATACTTGACTGAAGGAGCCAAGTCTCAAGGAGGAAGACAAACGAAGAAGTACTGTTAAGATGGGAAGCACAGCCTAAAGAAGATGCAGTTTGGGTCGATGAAGAGTGGTTAAAAGGTTCATACCCTCACCTTGAGGGCAAGGTTTTTTAAGGGGGAGAGAGTTGTAACAGTCCGGCAGCACCTAAAGGAGCAAGATCAAGGGAGGCCGGGGAAAGAAATGAAGGAGGCGTTTTGAAGAATACTTACCTGCAACAAAGAGATAAAGTGAGCACGTGTATGGTCAAGATTGGACAAGAAGCACTTACGTGGAAGGCTAAGATGAAGAAGTTCCTGCGACTGACAGCTAGCAGGGGAGTAAGTTCAAAGACAAACGACACCGTTTGGGAGAAGGAAAAAGAATCCAAATACAACACTGATAAATAAAACAGCTGTCAAATATATCTATTATCATTAATTCATAAGGAACCGAGAGTTAGAATAAAAAGGGGGGGGGGAGGTAGCAGATAGGCAGGAAATTGCTTTGAAGCAAATCTCATTCATCCAGGAGGCCCGGGCTACCTCGAAGCTGCCCAGAATTCTAGATTAGGGTTTATCAATCTTGCATTGTTCTTTCCATTCAGTTTTTCTTTAAAATATTTTTCCTTAAACTTGTTATTTCAATTTCCTTACTCTACCTGTAAGCTCAGGTTAAAGAAAAGCTATAATAAAAATTCTAGTAATTAGTAATTTTTTATTGAAATTACTAAACTCATTACACTGTCCATTGCATTCTGAAAATGTATTATTTCCATCCCTTAGTTGGTATTCATTTTTTCCTTAGATGATGGCCGTAATTGCAGATTTCATGCTTGTTTTTCTTCCTGCTCCCACGGTTTCTCTCCGTTCACCACTAGCAGGAAACGCTGGACCTATTGCAAAGTTCTTCCACAACTGCCCTGATAATGCATTCCAGGTTTCTGATTTATTGATAAACTTATGCATTAACTAGTAAGTTTAACAAAGATGACTACAGAAAGTCTTAGATAGTCACCTTCTCGTCAAATCCTCATTACAGGTGGCTCTCGCTGGAACTTCCTATTCACTCTTACAGAGATTAGGTGCTATAGCGGTAAGTTTTTTACTTTCTATTTTTTGCACATTGTTAATTAAATATCTTAACTCCCATGCCAAGAGTAGCCTGGTCCTTACATGGATTTGTTATTGCAGCGTAATGGAGCGAAGCTTTTTGTTGTTGGCACCGCCTCCTCACTGGTAAGTTCATACTGGACAGGAGGTTATATAGCACATTTTTTAATGATTTTGTACTAAGAAATGAATTTAAAGTTGGTAGGTTGTTAATGTTGAGGTTTGTCTCCCCCATCTTACATAGCCTATACTACCTCATGCCATTCTATATCACCTATGTAGTTTTCTACAGGAGAATCTCATTTTGGAGGAGTGAGAAACTCTCTCTCCACACACACACACACACACACACACTTTGTGTTCCTATCATCACATTTTTTTAAGCATGGATAATCCATTTGCTTCTCTGGCGTTTTGGCTTTTACTCTGAGAATGTTCTTGGAATTGTTAATCTTTAGTGGTCTGAAAACTTTGCATTATAAGCAGTTTGTCTCTCTGACATTTTTTTATAGATTCCTTCCTGTGTGCACGTTTGGTTTTCAATATTAAACAGGGGTAACCTTTTGTGCACATGTTCTTGCGTTATAACAAGTTCAATCTAGTTAGACAAATAAAAAAGAATAATTCTTGGTCTTTTGCCTCCTTTTTAGTTGCAAAGTACCGGTCCTCTCATTTGTATGCTAATGGGTGAAAGGTTCTTGGTTCTGAGGATGCATACCTCTAATGCAATCGTTTTGTTTTAGGTTGGTACCGCTGTGACAAATACCTTGATCAATGCACGGAAAACTGTGGACAAGTCTTCTGCTGGTGAGGTTGAAAATGTACCTATTTTATCTACCAGTGTTGCCTATGGTGTCTACATGGCAGTTTCTAGCAACCTCAGGTACAATGATCCTCCAGACATGGTTTTTGCTCAATTTTCTAAGTATCTAGTGTCTTCTTTATGACCTATCTAAGATGCTGTAATTTATTACACCGTTTAATTCATGCACTATTCATATAAAAGATATGGGCTAGATTTCACGGGGCAAGATTTTTATTTGATCATTGGAACAAAATTAGGTTTTTGTTGAATACAGCATAATTATGCAAAATTTGATCACTAGCATAATTTTACATGTTATAACTTGTCTTATATAGCCTTTGGTGCCAGAACCACTATTCAGAACAGATTAATTAGCAAATTAACAATGAAGCATTGCTAATATATTCCATGATAAGAATTGTAGAAAATTTTGAACTGGTGTCGTTTTGTCCATTTAAAAAGCTTAAATGATTTCAAAAAATGGATCTGTTATTACAATTTTGAAGTGTTGTTTGAAATTTTAATCTGAATGAGTTGCTATTGATATTTAGGTTTCTATGGGTTAGAATGGTTTACTGACAGACTACCTCTGTTGAACAGGTATCAAATACTGGCTGGTGTTGTTGAACAGCGCATCTTGGAACCTATGCTACACCAGCACAAGCTCATGCTAGGTGCACTTTGTTTTGCTGTTCGAACAGGCAACACGTTCCTGGGTTCATTATTGTAAGATTGCACCCTTTATTTCCTGGGAATCTTAAACTAGATAATCTTTGTACCTGTGGCATCTCATGTCCATCCCTTTGCTTCAACAGGTGGGTGGACTATGCTCGCTTGATAGGAATCCAAAAGGCGCATGAGGAGCACAGGGAATGGACTGATTAGTTCTAGAAATGTTGGCTTGTCTGTGTTTAAATCGCTTGAAGTAGGCATGTCAATTCGAGTTTTTTTGGTTGCTGAACTACCGAAGTTTCATGAAAATTTGTAGGTAGTCTCAGTTTCTCTATGATTCTTAAATGTAATTTTTTCCGTTCTCATTGTTGGTGTCCAGATTCGGACACAATTGCTGGTAAATTTGAACTATCGAAAGGGGATAAAGGATTGCAGGAATAAACATTTTGATGTGAATTTTTTTTTGTTGGAATATCAGAAATAGAAAAAGATTACCATTCTTGACACCAAGTTAAACCGAGCAAGCATCAAACCTGGTCAATTCACAACAATCACATGAGAAGAATCATAATAATCGTTTTTTTGCTTAGAAAATTGCAAATTGAGACGTAGAATGAGGTAATTTGGTTACTGTATTCTTGGTTGACGAAATTCCACTGAAACACAGCCTAGAAATTCAAAGACTGTCATCTACTTGAGGGTTGGAGTTGTCTACTTAGCACCAAGCAGCATCACACTTAACCTCGTACCAATAAACAGGAGAAGAAGAGGAAGAAAACAAAGTACAATCAAGTTAACACGTTCCATTTGTGCTTGATAACATGTTCAGGCAATGACTTCATCTTTCATACAAGCCCTTAACTTGATGTGTGTAATATTCATGTCTGCTGTCTCTTCAACGTTGCAGCATTCCATCAGTCCAGCCTGCAAGATACACCAGAAACATGCGATGATCAGTAAACAGTTAAAATTCTTTAGGAAATTGTTTTATTAAACGTTTAAGCCCAAAATTTATATTTATGTTGTCTGACAATTCTGCCCGTTTATTTGGTCCTATTTATTGGAAAGTAATTAGTTTTTTAAATAAATTTAAAAAATATAAATTAGTTTTTGCTTTTTGATAGTGTAATAAAAATTAAGTTGGAAAATACTTTTTAGTATTTAGTTATGTCATAGAAAATGAGCTGAAAAATAACTTATTAATATTTTATTTTTTAAAAGTTTATTAAAATAATACAAAACAAATCTTATAAATTAAAAAGTTAAATGAGAATGAAATTGAAAAAAATATAATTTTATAAATTATCTTAAATAAAATAAATAATAATCAAAATAATAGAGATCAAATATAAAAAATTAAAAAATTAAAAGATGAAGAAATTAAAATAATAATAATTAAAATTTCATAAATTATTTCAAATAAAATAAATAATAATCAAAAGAACGAGGATCAAATTTGATAAATAAAAAATTTTAATTAAAAAATGATAAGGAAAAAGAAAATGAGAATTATAAAAATAAGAATCAAAATTAATATAAAAATTAAATTTTAAGGGATGAAATTGAAAAATAAATATTTATATATAGTAATCAAAAGTTTAAGGATCAAATTTGATATAATCAGCAAATAATATGATATTTTTAAATTATTTACAACTTCCAGAAAGTGTTTTATATTCAAAATAAAAGGAAAAAAACTTTTTTAGAAACTAAACCAAATTTTTCTTTGACTATAAAATAATATTTTTTATCAACTAATTTTTTAATAAATAAAAAACTTTTTTAAAAACTAAACCAAATTTTTCTTTGACTGTAAAATATTTTTTATCAACTAATTTTTTAATAAGAACAAATAAAAAAATATTAAAAAATAATTTTATAAAAACTATTTTCCGGTAAACGCACCAAGAGGAAGATTTTAATTAACGAACTGTAGCAAAATTGTTTTTGGTTGTCAAATGTATCTAGCTAATATCAAGAGCTAAGCCTGACGACAATGTTGGACTTTTGACGTGACGGAAAAGATGGAAAACTCACCTTTTTTAATGTTGTTGCTGATGAAAAGACTTGAATTTTGGAAATATGATTTGCAGAATGATTGCCACTTGATGAACATGGTGGCAAATTGCGTGGTGATTTTCGGGTGTAGGTCGTAACAACTTGGTTCCCTCTGGTTTTCTCGACAGATTCCATGAAGAATTCATGAGGAGCATCGCATGGATCATTGGTGAGACTTCGAGTGTTGAACATATAGAATGGTGGCTTAAAAATCCTCAGCCACGGTCTGAACGTCTCGATAGGTCGCAGTAGAAAGCTTCGGGGATGTATATTTTCGTATATGTGAGCGGAGTAGCCCCATGAGGTTGAAAAAGACCAGTTGTTTTTCCTTTGGTAGCAGATAGTTTGTTCCAATAGCCGTGAATGATCGACTTTTGCAGCCTCCATTAGATGGTTCACGGACGCAGAGCGATTCATGGAGGGGAAGATTGGATCTACGACATCGATGTGGTGAAGGGATAGGACAGGAGACTGATGATGAGCTGATAGAAGGCCTGATATGTCCCCATGTAGATCAATCTGCAGTAAAGCACCATAAATCAATAGGAATCTGTTAGTTTATGAATTGATTTTGCTTAATTTCTACATGAACATTGATAGAATGATCAAATACCTGGTGAAAGCCTCTGTGATGCGTTAGAGGAACTCCAAAATCAGCCAAACACGTCTGCAAAATAAAGTCACTGGAATATACACTTGGATATCGTTGAATACACCCATCCACCCTCGTGGACAAAGCTTCTGCTAGAGGGTAACTCAAAGCATACCCGGCTCCACCAAATGCCATTTCGAACGAGAAATTAACATTCGAGCTAACACATTCCGAATTCATCCCGATGTAGAAGTACTCAGTATGATTATACTTGGCTAAAACCTCTACTAAATTATCAATAAATAAGACTGTGTCATCATCTGCCATTACATACCATCTAACATCTTTATCTCCCTGCATAAAAGCCTCCATGATTGTACGTACTATTCTAAGCTGTGTTACATATCTGCTGTTTAATCTAAATTTGACAGGTGCATTGACGCGAAAAGGCGGAGAAGATGAGGGCCAAGGATGGAATCTCTGCGAGGGATCTCTATCAAGGAAAATATATCCTCGAGTAACATTTGGTCTCCACCATGATTCCACGTATGATTTCCTGTGCTTCCATGTGTCCACAGAACTCACCATGGCAAATACAATGTGGCTGATACTTGTAGGGGTAGTAGTAACATTCGCAGAAGTAGTTGCATTATTAGGTGAGAGTGGTGGCCATTTGTGCTTAAAGAGAGAGAATCGATTCATAGTCTGGCTACAGTTAGGATGGTTAAACAAGACAGTATAGAGCAGTAAAAGGATCAGTCCCCAAGTGGCTATAGATTTGCATAGAGTTCTAAGAGATATGTGTTGCAAGCTTTGTTGAATTGCAGCACTGACACTGTTGATGGGTTTCTCTGAAGACATTTTTGAAGGGAATCTTGAATTGTCACCTTTGACTGGATCGCTAGAAGAGCTTATATGGCATAATTTCTTGTCTAGCCTTGATAATTCATGTGACGTTGATTGTTTTCCTTTCTTGTTGTCTTTGTGCCAAAGCATTATTATCGTGAGTTGTCTAATGCAACATCCATCCTTCAAGTGAGCTTTGCGCCATGTCCAGCCGTAGGTAGAATGCCGAGGAAATGCTTTCCATAAGCAAAAAAATGCATGTTTCAGCTTTGAGCTTGGAGCCATGTTTAATGTGGATGAAATGCTTTCGGTGCAACCCTTGTAACGGTTATAGCTTCGCCGTTTCTTTCTTCTTCTTTTTTTTCCTTGCCATTTTGATACCCGCACACTGGATTCCATCTTTCATCTATTGTTTAGAGTGGCATGCATGCTCGAGGCAGATCTGAAATATAAGGACTTGATTGAAAAAAAAATCATTCAAAGACTAAATTGAATGTATTGTAAGGCATGAGGATCAAAGAGTTCAATTAAAGATTTATTTGCAAGAAAAATAAAATATAACGACCAAAGTAAAATTCTCAAGAGATTTTAGGAGCCAAATTGTATAGTAAAATAGTTACTGTGAATGATAACAACTCTCTCGCGCGCGCGCGCATATATAGTCAAGGCCTAATTTACTGTGAATGATAACAACTCTCTCTCTCTCTCTCGCGCGCGCGCATATATAGTCAAGGCCTATTTATCGCGCCGAAGCTCTCTAAGTTTAATTTGTAAGAATGAAAACGTTTAAAAATTTTAAATTGAGAGACATACCTTGTCTAGCCATTGCATGCATAAAAAAAATAACCACCTGGAATTTAAATCCTCTCATGTTCTTGAGAATTTGATCGATAGTGTTTGTGGAAGCTTAAACCTTGAATTTAAATAAGGGTTCTTGCTTGATTACAGATCAACAGCTCCCATGACTGTTCCAAGTCAACCGTTTGAGAATGGAACACGATGAACAGCAGCTAGCTGCGGGCAGCGGTAAAGACACAGGTCTTGATGAATATATGCATGTGTATATACATTCAACAATTTATTTGTTTTTGTCTAATCATTTAATGACTACGCAAAGAAGTACAAATTTCTGAGAGAAATTTAAGCTGACTGACGGTAACCATTTCTTTTCCCTTGGTACTACTACAAGTTACCCCCCCTCCACAACACTTTCCGGGTGACACCTGACGGCGAATCGCAGACCCCAGCAGGAACTGCTTTCCTGTACCCCAGAAAAAAACATGAACTAAGTTACATTATAAATCCCGAGGGCCATCGACAGATTGGGTCTTTCTGAGATTCCAGTGGAGGCCATCGTGGATGCTACGCAAAAAGTCGCTTGTGGAATCAATTTGGCATGCTGTTGGGACAGGCCACGGTGCCATGCTGCACACAAGCGCATCACCAGCGGCCAGCTGTTTCCTGTGCTTGCCATCAAATGAGGCCCAAGCAGGGCTTCTGCTGTTGAATGGAACTTGAACTCGTATTGTTACATGCTCAGGTAATATCAGAGGTCGAAACGATAAGGAATGTGGACAAATTGGTGTAAACAGGATTCCAGGGACCTGCAATTACGGGAAATACATCAAATTTGTAATACCAATGGCGCGCATTAAAGTGATAGCAATAATACTAATGTGAACAATCAAAGAGTACATTCACTTCCAAATGAAATCAACCACGCTCTTCATAGAAAAGGATAGCGTCAACTTTTTACATGTCCACAGTGTGGGTGCAACTTCTCAGTGCTTGTTGGTTTACAAATTGATGTATTGAACTCGTAGTTTAATAATGGATTTTCTTTTTGTTTTGCAAATCAGCAAGGCCATGTCATTGAGAATGGGGGAAAAGCAGACCAATCTATTCTAACTCAACCTGTTAGCCATAAAAAAAAGCCTGCCGTGTTGGCCATTCCAGGTGAAAATGCTGAAGCAAGAGCCGCATTCTAAGATCCTTTTCGATTGAATGTAACAAGTACACATGAGCTGGCTATTTCTTGTATCTTTGAATCACATACTACCTTCTTTCAATAACTTTATTTTCTTGCTGGTGCTACTCATCAAACCTGGTACCCTCATCTAAACTATGTGATTCTGCTAGGTGTGTTTTCTTGAAAGAATTTTACATCATATACAGAAAATAATTGGTATAGCTGCTTCTAAACATGCTGAAACACATAATCATATCACATTTATAATGGGAAACTTCCATGGAAAAAGAGAGTGCTTTTTCACGCACACGGAACAAGTGCTTAAAGAAAGATGTTATTAAAATGTACCTGGGGATGAACCATTGATCCTCCAGCTCCCAATGAATATGCAGTGCTTCCTGATGTAGTTGATAAAATTAATCCATCTCCTTGCACACGTGTGACAAAAGAGTTGTCACAATAGCATTCCAAATTTGCAAGGAATGATGATATTCCACGGTCAATTGTAACCTCATTCAAAACAAGTATAGGCTCCTCAGTTTCATACTCATTTTTAGCTGCATCTCTAATAACATGGCATTGCATTCGGTGTCGTAATGTTATACTAATTGGACCTTTAAGGATTGAATCAAGGCAATCTCGGTACTGTTCGCTATCTAAAAAATAGTTAAAGAATACTTTCAAGTCAAGACATGGGAGTTACTGTATTAAGTAAATAAATGACTAAATAATAAGTAAATTATTTTCAAGTCAAGACATGGGAGGTACTGTTAAATAAATGACTAAATAATAAGTAAATTCTGTCACATAGAAGTCAACAATTGTAATTGGTGTTTTATGTCGTCAATTTCACTTTCAATTTAACAAAAGAACTTAATGAGATAACATGAAGGATACGGAATGGTGTCATAAAGCCAAGAGACCCCAAAGAAAATGACACAATTGGAGGAACCGGTCCTTTGAACATCGATGCTGCCTGCAAGTAAAGACAGGGGATGGTAACTATACCATGCATGAATAGGAAAGGATTCCACAATCAACCTAAGAATAATGAACATCAAACTGAAATAACATACCCAAAGAACAGTACCATCCCCACCAAGAGTCACAACAAGGTCAACTTTTGTGTGCAGGCTCAAAATTTCCTTTTCTGCAAAGCAATATTGCAAATTTATAATTAGTTAAATCCTGTGCATTATCAAGATATTAATGAAGAGCTAAAAGTTGAGAGCGAGATGTAATCTAAATTTCATCTTCATGTTGAAGCTTGAATCATGCAAAAGAAGATAAAGCTTATTGCAGTTCTCTAGACTGTATATACATACTGATGCATAAACAAGAAAAAGGATTATCGCATCATACTAGAATTGGACAGTCAGTAATCTCACATCAACTTGACCTCCAAATTCAAGCAGGATGTTTTTGCAATCATCATTAAAAATGGAAGACACAAAATATTTAGCACGGTATGCAAGGGATTCCCAAATAGAAACATGAAACAGGCCATGATCTGACATGGTGCTAACAGTTTTACCATACAGGCTTTATGCATATTGATGCATCTGAAGAAAAGAATTGTTAGAGGTTTTAATTTGGACTAAAGACCATAAAAGAGAAGCATCTAACTTCAACCCTTTTGAATGTAAAGGCGGGCACTTAAGATAACTTTTACAAAATAACTAAAAGCATCTAAATTTCAAAATTTGCTCAAAATGTGATGCATTGGAAGTAAATATGATCCATGGCTAACAAACCATATTTCTTAAAGTAATCAGATGTTTGCCTCTTAATTTCTTTTTTGAAAGAACACCCTTGTCCATGTAAAAAGAAGAAGGATAAATGTTTAGTAGCTCACCATCTTTCCAAGTTTGCACAAAGTTGAAGTAAGATGATTCTGATAGAAGTTCACCCATCACACGTGGTTCTACATAAATGTTTAATTTTTTATGCTCTTTCATCCATCTGGAATGGAAATCAAACTTTAAGATAAATAGCAAGATTTAATAAATGGCATGCAACCAATTTAAAATATGGTCCGGACAAATTTAGCAACCCTCAAGGAAAGATGAATGAAAAGAGGCAAAGTAGAGAGACCACACTAGGAACTAAGGAAACCATTTCCAAAGGAAATCTCATCAGCACCTGATCATATCTGCACATAGAATCTGAACAGAGGTTGAATTTGGTTTGGTCATAACTAGCACAGTCTGTGGGCTGGATTCCCACTTCAAAGAAATCTGAAAGGAAAATGAGATTTTTCTTAGGCGCATACACATGTTAGATGCCCTTGTAAACTGTTTAGTGGGAGAAACAGAGCTCTAAGAGTTTCTCAAAGGAAAAGCAATACAAATGAACAGGTTTATATGTAAATTTGCTTATGATATGAAGGGAAAAAATTCTAGCTACTGTTGACAGAGCACGACTCAATACCTGTTTGCTGCTGCGCCCTGCAGCTGTTATATTTCCTCTTTCAAAAGAGACAATATCATGTTTGTGTTGATCACTAATGTCACCTTTACACCACCATGAAAGCTTGAAAGATGCCTGTCTCAGGATTCAAATTTAAATCTAATTTGTCAAAACATGAATAATATCCAGATTCACCAGCACAATTTCAATGTTGCATTAGCTAAGAACTTCCTTGGACTTAAATTGTGTCAATTCATTTAAATGATCACAAAAATCAACAAGCAAAAAACAAAAAAAGCAACAGTACTAGCAAAGCTTATCAAGAGTACTTTCTAGGTTCTAAGAGAACATCAACAGATGGTATAGTATTACCAGGACTAGCTGGTTCCCATCCAAACATGTGATGCTGTGAACCTAGTGTGCAATTAAACAAGTAGTTAAAACAAACTAAACAGCGTATCAGCTGGGGCCACAACAAGAAAATTACCTTTCTCATCATTTTGTTTTGAACTGCTTTGGCATGGGAGTCAGTCTCTCCATCATGAAGAATTTCATGAGAGCAAAGCCCATTTGTACAGCAATTTTCAGATTGTTCATTTGCTTCATTTCTCAGCATGTGTTGGTTAGTTGAGTTTTCCATCTGCTGAGTATTAATATCACCATTACACTCCCCTGGTGACTTTCCTGTAATACAAGTCACCAAAGCCGTTCCTTCAGAAGTGGACAAAATCAGACATTGAAACACTCAGAACATGGTGTAATATTTAATGGACAAAAAAACTAGAAATAAGACACAACTTAATTAAGCACCATCAGGCACACAAAAACCAAACAATCAAGCATGTCTCCACATGAGGAATTACACAGATTTCAGCTTCAATGAGCATGGCATGCATCTAACAACAACAGATTGAACATAGAGTCACCTATATGATTTTATTTTTTTATTAAAAAAAAAACACAAACAGTAAGCAACTAAAAAAAAAGGAGTCATGGTAACAAAAAAATATAGATACGCAACTATAAAGCAAGCAGCAAAATGAGAAAGTTATGATTTACCATTTACAAGTTAACTACTATAAAATGGTGGATGCAATGTTTGGGCATCAAAATAATAAATAAATCTTTTTTGAACATCATATAATAAACAAATATAGCATGTGATAAGAGGACGTAGTATATTTAATGGAAGCAGTAAAAGTCTTGAGAGAATCTTTAATGGCTAAAACCCCACAGAAAGGATCTTGAAGACCAAATGACAAAGTTATTGATGGACATGTACAATACAAGAAGAGTAATGCTAAATACCAAGAAAATATGACAGGAAAAATCTTCAAGAATACACATGAACGGATGAATTTGTGGGACCTAGGACCTACAAGCGAGTCCCACTTTAAGATTGTGATCCAACAGCTCAAATAAGTTTTCTCTTATCATATTTTCTAGTTATTTAGCTTTACTCATACAAGAAAGCATAAAATAAAGGCCCCTCGTTCTGCAATGAAATCATTTAAAGTCTTCAAGTAAAAAGACACAAATCTTAAATTTAAGGAATATGCAGGGAATTAGTACTATTTTTGGATTAAACTTCCTCTGTCTTTGTATTTATGAGATTGGTAATAGATATTCATCCATCAAATTTAAGAAAGAAATGTATATTTAAATGAGATAACTTATCTAATTAGAGCACAGAAGCTAAACACATGATTCAACATGAAAGAGACCAATAAACCAAGACTAGATTAAGTATGAGCTCTGTTTTATTAATTGCAGCAAGTACAAAATAAAACTTGCAATACAATAATCACAAGGATTTTCAAACTGCCTAACATGCAAAACTAATTTGCTCAGAATGGAGGTTTGGAATGACTGGCTCACAATGGAGCTCATCTGGAAGGACCTAGACATTGTTGACCTTTTTTAGTGTGCTTGAACACAACTATGAGTCAATAAACAGGGTGCCTTACCATCCACCTCAAAGTGAACAATGGGTCACATCTCATTGGCACAGTGTCACATTTTTGTGTTAATAATCCCTCTATCTGCCTCATGCAGGATGAAAATAAAATTTTCTACAGGCAGCAAAATAAGAAAGAAAATGATATTCAGAGGATCTACCATCATTGTGTTAGTGAAAATGGATAGCTATATGGAACTTACAAAAAGACAGCTAAAGAGAAGATGTAGAGAGAACATCAATTATATCAACTTAGGGGCTACATGCTATTAAAATTCTTCAAGCAAGCACACCCATTTAGATAACCCTGAAGTTCAATGTTAGGAAATGTTCTAGAATTCATTATTCGATGATTTATTGTCAGTGCTATCCCATTTCACTCATGAAAATCTTTTACCTTTCAGTAGCCCACACAAAGATCAACACTAGCCATACACTCTAGTTTTGAATAACCAGACAAAGGCATGGAAGTATGCTTGTAAAGGAAGAGAGAATTTTCAACCTTGGTCAATGGTAATTTATCTTATATAATAGTAGATCAAGGAAAGAAGGAAATCACTTATTAGGCAGTACAATCATTATACCTTAATTTGAGTTGCCCTTTCTAATACACTTCAATTGTGAGTTTCTACATTTCAACTTTCCTTTTTATTTCATGGTTTTCTAGTTCTTGTCACCCATGGAGGTTTCCATCATAGTTTTTCAATCTTCACCTTTCTTCACTAAGAAAACATGAATGCCATGACTAAACCCATGATTTTACCTTAACCCAAGAGATGCCATTTGGCTCCAAAGCCACTTGCAATGAATTCCTTCCAAAAAAAAAAAACTCACAAAGATATGCTCATAAGATATTGGCAATACATTTCTTATCAGAATGCTTGATATACACAAAACATGCACACAAGTGTGCATGCTCGCACATGAACCCACATGATCACAGACAGGCCTTCATGCAAAAAATATTTTGTTATATTGCCTTCTTGTTAGTGGGTTAAAAGATAAAGACATGATACGAAGTACAATAGTGTTCAATGGCGTGCACAATAGCATCATATGAATTTCTTATGCACGAGGTGGATTTCAATCATGTCATTATCAACAATAAACAGTGTCCCTCTTCTTTTCCAATTACAGGCCTCATGGTCGAGGATGTTTGTTGACAACAAGAAATCTACATTGTCAGGCCCCATGGTTGAGGATGCTTGTTGACAATAAGAAATCTACATTGCCGATGAATGATAAATCCAAATAATCATCATAATAAGATCCACTGAATATATCAGAACAAGTTGCTTTTAACAACAACCAAAAAAATAGCAGTTTTGAACTGGGAGGGGTTGAATACTGGAGAAATCAGAAGACTACCCCATAGGCTCTCACATATCAACCATCTATACGAAAAACTAAAATATATACGTGCCAATTAAAATAAATCAGGATAACGAATAACAGCTCATCCACAGTTGCGGCATTGATACACTCTCCATATTCATGGGAAAATGCATTTTTTTATGAAGGAATCTATCAACCAATTATGAAAGGTAACAATTCTCTATATTGATGAAATAATTCTTAGAATTTATTTTTATAATGAATGTAAGACCACAATACTTATTTTTATAACCAATAGAAAAAAATCACAGGATAAGGGCATCCTAGGGAGGAGATGAAAAGTTTGAAACAATAGAGAACCTTACAAAATACAAAGGATGGACTGCATGCAGTCAGGGCTACTAATTACTGATTCGGTAGTACAAGATGATCTATTGATACCAGCAGAAAGCTGCCAAAGGAAGTTTAGAAATCAAAGGAACTAGACATGAAGCTTGCAAAATATTAAGCAATAAAAGTTGCACCAAACAGAGAAATGAATTTTAGAAAGTGATTTTTGCAGGAGAATTAAAATGATTCAGATAGGCCTCATTGAACTGTTTTTTCCCCCCTATAAAATTACTGGGTTGCAACATCAAAGAAAAAAGTGAGATATGCATGGACGAAACTCATATGTTTCTATTTATCCATGTTGTTTAATCATCAGAGAAACCTTTGTGCTGTAATTGTTGATTCTGTGCCCTTTCCAGTTCAAATCTACGTTTCCATTCAGCAGCCTCAGCTTGAGCAAAAGCCTTTCCTTCGGCAGCTTGTTTTAATGCCTTCGCAACAGCTAATTTGTAAAATTGCACATTAGATGGGTGCTCACAGAAAATAATAGTTCCAGAAAAGAAAGGTGCAGGTCCAAAAAGTCAAGGGAAAACATACTTCTAAGAGCCTCTGAGAACTCTATGAGATGGTCATCAGTGTGTTGGATTGGAGTCTGTTGAAGAAGCTCCTGCACTGCCTTCTCAGAATGGAAAAGGGTAAGTGAATCACTAAATCCATTGTCAGGCCGCGAACACGGCAAACTTGCCTCTCCATGTCCATGAGAATCCTGTCAGAAAGGAGGGATCAACTTGATTTTATTGGGGTGGTGCAACGAGAAAGCAGAATGTGGAGTACAGTTAATGGAAAGAGGAGTAAATAAAAAGCATTTACTTTATGCCGGTTTGAGCAGGACTAAAAGAATTTCAAATATACCTACTCATTATATCCTCGGTTACTTCCAACTGTGAATGCATCAACAGAGCATATTCAGTCATTGACTGTATTATGAACACAGGAACTTCAAATAAACTTATAACGGTCAAATCGTTCACCGACATACCAATTAGAAATCAAAGGAACTAGACATGAAGCTTGCAAAATATTAAGCAATAAAAGTTGCACCAAACAGAGAAATGAATTTTAGAAAGTGATTTTTGCAGGAGAATTAAAATGATTCAGATAGGCCTCATTGAACTGTTTTTTCCCCCCTATAAAATTACTGGGTTGCAACATCAAAGAAAAAAGTGAGATATGCATGGACGAAACTCATATGTTTCTATTTATCCATGTTGTTTAATCATCAGAGAAACCTTTGTGCTGTAATTGTTGATTCTGTGCCCTTTCCAGTTCAAATCTACGTTTCCATTCAGCAGCCTCAGCTTGAGCAAAAGCCTTTCCTTCGGCAGCTTGTTTTAATGCCTTCGCAACAGCTAATTTGTAAAATTGCACATTAGATGGGTGCTCACAGAAAATAATAGTTCCAGAAAAGAAAGGTGCAGGTCCAAAAAGTCAAGGGAAAACATACTTCTAAGAGCCTCTGAGAACTCTATGAGATGGTCATCAGTGTGTTGGATTGGAGTCTGTTGAAGAAGCTCCTGCACTGCCTTCTCAGAATGGAAAAGGGTAAGTGAATCACTAAATCCATTGTCAGGCCGCGAACACGGCAAACTTGCCTCTCCATTTCCATGAGAATCCTGTCAGAAAGGAGGGATCAACTTGATTTTATTGGGGTGATGCAACGAGAAAGCAGAATGTGGAGTACAGTTAATGGAAAGAGGAGTAAATAAAAAGCATTTACTTTATGCCGGTTTGAGCAGGACTAAAAGAATTTCAAATATACCTACTCATTATATCCTCGGTTACTTCCAACTGTGAATGCATCAACAGAGCATATTCAGTCATTGACTGTATTATGAACACAGGAACTTCAAATAAACTTATAACGGTCAAATCGTTCACCGACATACCAAATTCGAAAGTCAAAACTTGGAAAGGCAAGGCCACCAATTTGATATTTTGAATCATTAATTACAAGAACTACAGTGGTAAGGTTTAGGAAGTCCTGTCATTCGAGATTGTATGATTAAAGACGCATGATTAAAACATAAACAAAAACAAATTTTGGGATATGATGATAGATGTAATGTAATAACTCAACACGAAGAAGACAGAATTCCCCTTCTAGCTTTTTTTTCACAGGGGAAAACACTGACGTTTCTCCAAACAATATGGAATTGCGTGCAAAAAAACCCAATTTGTCTCTAAATTGCAGTTGTGAATGATACCACTAACAAATCTCTACTAATGTTGATCCATCACTACACACATACACACACACACAAAGTCCAGGCAACTGCTTAGCTTTCAAGTAAGAAAATACTACCAGATTGAGCTTGTGCTCCAATTCACAGGGAGTGCAAAAAGAAAGAGAGAAAAGAAAATTCAAGATTCACAAGAGAGATCCAAACACATAGACTGTCAATGATAATGAAAAGTCAACCAACAGAGAGAATGAAATCAAAGATGATAGTAATTATTATCCAGTATAGACTTTATATTTATGTAATCATTAATTAATACAGTGGAGGTAGAGAAGGAAAGAGAGAAGCAGAATAATTACAGTGGAATTGAGCTTTCTAGTAGTCATAATAATTAGTGGAGATGAAGAAGAGAGAGAGAGAGACAGACAGACAGACAGAGAAGGAAAGAAAGGGATCTTCTCTTCTCTTCTAAGAAGAAAGAAGCCGGCACGACAAGTCAGTGCAGGGCATCACAGGAATAGAATTGTCATTTATCAGAGAGACAGACAGGGACAAAGCGCGAGTAGGTGCTGCAACTCATGTCACCATGTCTATGGCTACCAGAGAGATAAGAGGAGAGAGATATTCTCTATCTGATTATGACTATGCACACACACCAATTCCTTAATGACTAACTACTACTAATATATATATATATATATATATACTTTAATGACTAACTACTACTAATATATATATATTTATATATATATATATATAGATTTGGTACAATGCGTGTCAACTAATAAGACGATCTGTATTTCTCAGAAGTGCTTACTTCTTTCTTTCGTTTTTTCTTTTCTTCGGTGCAAATTTGGGGTGAGGCTATCTTCTTTTTTCTTACAAGTCGGAAGGAGAATATCAGATTCAGGGCCTGCTTGTAACAACTTGTTTAATATTTCGATTCGGTTTATTTTTAAAAATATTTTTTATTTTAAAATATTTAAAATAATATTTTTTTTAATTTTTAAAATTTATTTTAAATTAACACATCAAAATAATTTAAAAATATTAAAAAATAATTTAAAACAAATTAAAAAATTAAAAAATCAAGTTTTTTTAAAAATATTATTGAAATACAAAAATAAACTGAATTTAAATATGATAAAAATTATTTTTTAAAATATTTTTCACTTAAAAATACATTAAAATAAGATATTTTTATATTTTTAAAATTTTAATTTAAATCTTAAAACTTTAAAATGATCCAAAAATATCTAAAAATTTTAATATAAAACTAAAAAAATCCAAAATTTAAAAACAATATATGGTTAGACTTCAATGCCAACGAGACCTTAATTGGATTGTAGTGTCCAATGTTTTTCCTTAAAAATATATTAAAGAAATTTTTTTTATATTTATTATTTTTAATATTAATAAATAAAAATAAAAATTTTATAACAATAAATCAATTTTTTTCTCTTTACACTTGATATTTTTGTTATTTTACAATTGATCTATTAATCACCTTTTTTTTCCTATCTTTATTTTTTTAATATTTTTTTATTTTTTCCTTTCTTTTTCTTTATATTTTTTTGAAAAACATATTATTTTTATTTTTTAAACTTTAAGTATTTATCACTTTACACTTTACTTATTTATATCATTCCTATTATTATTATTTTTATTTTTTTGTAATTTTTGTAACTGTTTTTCTTTATATTTTTTCAAAAAAATAATATTATACAAAGAATAAAAAAATAATATTTTATTATAACAATTGCAATATTACTTCATTCTATATTCTACATTAAAATTAGCTTGAAATTTTATATATTTTTATTATATATAAACATTAACCTTCTAATTCAATATTTTTTATTCAAAATCAAAAAATATATTAATAATATCTATATATTAATTTTTTATGTTAAAAAGATTACTTAATTAACAATAAAACGAGTTGAATAAACATGTTAACACTTTAATTTTTATATTTATTAACATAAATGATTCTTAATGTATTTAATTAAATATATGCATAGATATTTTAATTTATAATTAAAATTAAAAAAATATTTTAAAAACTTATATATTTACTTTTTTATTGATTAAAAACATAAATTTAATGCAGCTCAAATAACTAGTATTAATTACATTCACCATTTTTATTTGGGATTAACCCCAATTTGCCATTTAATTGATACCTGGTTTATAGATCAACTCCTAAAATGAAAATATATAATTAATCACCAGGCACACTATCTATGTGTCAATCAACTATGTGATTCACCAATAAAAATGAGTTAATAATATTTTTTATTCCTATATTTTTTCTATTAATTTACCTCATACATTTTTTTATATATAAATCTTCTTTTCTGGTCAATTTTTGTTAATCTATGCCATACGTGTTAAAAGTATATGTATTTAGATTTAATATCTAAGAAATTAGTGTGTGTATTAAATAAAAAATTAATTGAAAGCCAAAAAAAATGAAAAATTATAATAAAATTAAAAAAAAGAGAATATTTAATATTGATTTATGAAATACTAATAAAAATATTAGCATCAGATTTTAAAAAAAAAATATCGATAAAATAAGAATAAATATGAGTAAGTTATTCTTATTTTTTTACACGCTTAACGAATGCGGTTCTTGCAAAACAAAATCTATACATTTATTTTTATATAGAAATGCAAAATTCATAATAAAAGCAAAAGTTGAAGGCAAAAAGGCGATATTAACCCTGAAAATAAAAAGGTTTTAAGGGGAAAATCAAGGGTTTTATGTCCCCAGCATTTCTGACTTCTGTTTTGAAATTCTTGTCTTTAATTTCTCCCTCCGTCCGCAAGCGCTCAAAAACTCTAACCCGCTCCATTGCTAATCCACAGTCCAAACCTCCCTGACCTCATGGATTCCCTTCAAGCCACCTACGAAGACGAAGACGAAGAAGAAGACGAAGAACAACAACAAACCAACAATAGCGCCACCAACCACAACCCTTCTCCTCCTCCCGCCATCAGTCCCATTGATCTCGAGGAACGCCAAAACGGCACAGACCCACCTCAAAACGACGCTGAAACAACTCCAATTGACAACACAACTTCCAACCAACAACCTCAAGGAGAGGACCCCTTTGCACCAGCCTCCGAATACCTCTCCGAATCAGACCACCCGACAACCTCAAACGACAACGAGAAGCCCACGACCAAATCTCCCAAAATTGAAGACACCGAAATCGAAGACATTGAAGACGATGGAGGTGAAGAAGACCCACCTCCTAAAAAACAAAAACAACTCTCCTCTTTCACACAAAGCCAAGAACCAGCAGAACCTACGACAATAGCAGAAATCTTAAACAACGACAACAACAATGGTGCCAACGAATTCAAGAAACCAACCAAAATCACCCCAACAACAACAACAACAAAAAAGAAGTCGAAGAAAAAGAACAACAATAATGTCTGGGCCACAAGATCCCCACGCAAAGGCAAGAAAAAAACAAAACAAAACCCACAAAACACACCATCAGAAGACACTGTTTTGATCTCTCCAGTCCCAAGATTCCCTGACAAAAGCGACGACACCTCGGCCTTAAAAATCTGCCTGTCTAGAGTATATAAAGCAGAGAAAGCCGAATTGAGCGAAGATAGGATGAGTGCAGGGAGTACTAAAGGGTATAGAATGGTGAGAGCTACAAGAGGGGTATGTGAAGGAGCTTGGTATTTTGAAATTAAAGTGGTTAGTTTAGGAGAAACCGGCCACACACGACTTGGGTGGTCTACGGAGAAAGGGGATTTGCAGGCGCCGGTTGGGTATGATGGGAATAGTTTTGGGTACAGAGATATTGATGGTAGTAAAGTGCACAAGGCATTGAGGGAGAAGTATGGCGAGGAAGGTTATAAGGAAGGGGATGTTGTTGGGTTTTATATTAACTTGCCGGAGGGGCAGTTGTATACTCCTAAACCTGCTCATTTGGTTTGGTATAAAGGACAGAGGTATGTTTGTGCTGCTGATGATAAGGAAGATCCTCCCAAGATTGTTCCTGGTGAGTTTATGTTTTTCTTGTTTTGCGTAACGCGGGATTTGTTATGTGTTTGTTTTCCATATGTTGTTGAGCATGTGCGTACTCTTGCAACTTGAGTGTGTTGCGATGTGCTGATTAAGTAACGAGTTTCTTAGGTTACTTTTTTGTTTGATGTTAATGGCATTGGTTATGGTTTGCATCAAGGAATTTTAGGGGTTTTATGGACCTCTTGTTTTCTTGTATTGAATAAGAGATTTTAGGATTGGACGAAGTGCCATGACTGTATAAGCATCAAGACTTTAGCTAAGAAAGTTGCTTTAAATTTGAATTATATGTTCCTTTAAATTAAAAATCTTTAATTGCATATAGGATGGGAAGTAAGTAATGTGCTGACATTAACCCTCTAAAAACAACTCTGAATCTTGTGCAACATATATTAGCTAATGGTGTGGATCGGAAGGAGATTCCTGCCTCGTAGATTTGATTGTGTGGGGGTTTTCAAGGATGATTATCCTGTCACTACGATGGTCTTTTTTTCTTTTTATGCATAAGGATGCTCTCTGTTAGAATTTTAATGTTCCATGTTGTCCCTTAATTGTAATTCCACTTCCTCCTATCTGTAATCGGATTTATTGTTGACTTCTTGGAGAAAAAATTGAGACTTTCTCCTATTGAGAGTGTATGTCACTTGATAATTTGATTACACGTATTCTTTTCCGGGAAATGGGGATAGGCTTATTTTACTATACATGCAAGTACAGAAGGTCAATAACGATAAGATAACTCAGCTCTCCTTTTAAAGCTCAGCTGTTCTCTTGCATTCTAAGACAGGTGTGTAATCAGTTGGAAGAGTAAAAGTAGGCAGCACACGTACCTGGAATTATAATACAAGATTAATTGATCAGGTGATATAGCATGGTGCTTGAAATGTATTGTGAGTTGCAAGGGAGTTCCTTGTTGTTTCATAGAAGAGCTATGGCAATCTTTGAGTGCGAATGCTAGTAGAATAGGTCCTCAATCGTGGATGCAGAGCTTCTTATATGGCCTTCCAATGGCTGGCCAATTCAGCCCTTTCTATTCTATCTGCGTAAGTTCTGCTATGCTGAGGTTAGCAACTTGGTTTTTCTGTGCCGAGGGAGTGGAGGTGGCATGGAAAAGGTGGTGCTCTGAAGGTTGAATCTACCCTCACTCACATCAATCACGCCACACTAAGTTTAGTGGTAAAGTAGTTTTAAGCACATCAACTGTTGTTTTCCCTGTTGCATTAGTTTCCAGAAATTTCAGCGTTGTGATAAAAAATTGAACATGGAGTTGGTGGTATTGTGGAAGTTTAAGGTAGGTTAAGAAGAGGAGATAGACCACCTGCTTTGCACATGGCATTTATATTCTTCTCTCAGTAAATAGGTCTGTGATCTTGTGGGAATTTGTGATTTCCAAATGACTAGGCATTTATGGTCTTTTCCAAATGTACAAGAAGGTTTGTAACCTGTACGATTACAAATAAGTGATTGAAATTGCACCTCGAGTTTACCCAATCTCAAAGTCTGAAGTAGGGGTAGTCAGGATAATTGAAGGGGAAGAGAGAAGTGGAAAGTTTCCTTTTCTTCTATTTTTTAAGTCAAGGGTGGGCTACTTTACGAGCAGATGAGAGTTTCCATCCTACATGAAGATGGTACCCATATGATGTGCGCAGTCTGTGACTATTAGATTTCCTTTCCAAGCAGTTAGAAATCTTTGAATCTAGCTGGAAAAATCTGATTTGGTTTGGGTCTGGCCTGTTCACGCTGATGGTAACCCAGGTTGTAAATTTTGTATCATCTTTCAGATTGTTTTTGAGATATGAAAGAAACCACATATCATTTTCACGTTTTCTTAGGTGAAGTGAATCATTGACATTAGATTCTTATTCTGATGGAATGGACATGCCTGACCAATCTTCTGCTGGCTATGCCTTGCATTTGAAAGAAGATCTCACACTCACCAATTTGTTGATGGAATGGAATATTATCTTAAATGCTGTGCATTTGGGGGGCATATTTTATGGAACTCACCAAGTTATTGATGAAATATCATGTGAAAATACAGTGTTTGGGTTGCTAGGCAGAGAATGCCTAGCTAGGGGACATAAGCTTGATGATAACTTGCTGGAATTCCTATTTTAAATTGAGCCTGGTTTATCCATGCCCTAATCTTGGTATGCTAATATGTAATCCGTGTTTGACAGGTCGATGTTACTATTAACTGTGTTCTAAAAATTATTTTCTTTGTGCAGGAAGTGAGATATCTTTCTTCAAAAATGGAGTCTGTCAAGGTGTTGCTTTTAAGGATTTATTTGGTGGTCGTTACTACCCTGCTGCTTCAATGTACACTTTCCCCAGTCAGCCAAATTGTGTGGTGAAGTTCAACTTTGGCCCCAACTTTGAATGCTTTCCAGAGGATTTTGGAGGACGTCCAGTTCCCAAGCCCATGATTGATGTTCCTTACCATGGGTTTGATAATCGTTCTGAAAATGGTGTCACCAAGGAGAAGAAACATTAGCCTGTAACTTCCTAACCATCTGTGGAGTTGGGAGGTTGATTTGAGTTTAGCATTTTATTTATAAATTTTTTAACTGATATATTAGGACTGACAAGTGAACTGACTGACTTTCTGTAAACTCAACTTTTTTATGGAATATAGGGAAAAAAGAAGAAGAGAGAGATGATATTTGCTTGTGAGATGCAATTATATTTCATGAGCACGATGGCACCTTAGTTGTTTCTTGGTAATGGATTTCTGGTTTTTGCTAATGAGAAATATTATTAGGGTACAATAGTTTATCTGAACTGATTTGCACATTTTGCAGTGAATATTTGATACCCTCACAGAATTCCTATTTACAAGCTAGATGTTTCAGAAACCATGGCTTAAGGCTTATGCATCATACAAGTTTCTATTTAGCGTGCTGTCCCCAAGTCACTGTGTTTTCAGTCAGTTCCTTTGTCGTAGTTGGAAGATGGTGAGCATGTTTCAACTTTGTTCTTTGCCAGAGATGGGCAGTTTAGATTGTCGGTCTTTTTAGTTGATTATATATAAAAAAAAAAAACTGAAAGGTTTGATGTATTCACCGTGCATCACGAGACATTTATACTGTGGCTCGCACGGTAGACTCTCAATTTATCTGATATCATTTTTGTTGTCTTTCTTTGTGATGTTGGGGGTTGCATATCAGCTCTCTCTTTTGTGTATTTCATTGGTGGCTGACTGTGGTCGTTGGGGGAGAACCTTTGTTGGGTATGGACCTGCAGCCAGGCAGTTCGCTTACAATTATGCTGTTGTTACAGGTTGTAATTTATATATATTATTTTGAAGTGCATAGATAGATAAATGGACCGACTGATGCATGTTACTCTTGATTTTACCTTAGAATGGTTTGTGTAACATGAAAGGTTCAGGTTCAAAGATGGTGACAGCTACAACTAGTAATTGCCAATATGCACAATCATACTTTACGTGAGTAAGCATTATTTTTACTCTATTCTGTGCATTATTTTTGTGTAGGGAATTTTCACCTAGAAAGAAAAATGATACTGTTGGAGTTCGCAGTTCGGACTACATACTGGAAATTAGGCTCATGATTACAGCCGGCAACCTTCTCGTGAGAATTCAACTTTAATCTTTCATGTGGGCACATTCAACAGCATGGGAAAAGGCAGGTTTTTACGCTTATTTCTCGCTAGATTGCTTAACAGGCCATGCCCAAATTACAGTGCTTTTAGGTGTCGATGTGCATTGCTTCTTCAAATTGCAAAGAAATGAACTTCAAACCTTATCCCAATGAAAGATTACTTTCCATGACACATAAGGGACTCGGATAGAGGTTGTCTAGTTAGTTACCGAGGACCTCCTGCCACCATTTTGAACAAAGCATACCTTTTGACGTATGAGCAGAAGAAATTATCCAACGATGTTTTTGAATAGTTAGAACGTGAAATTCATTGGTAAAAGCAATTTTGACAGGTCTCTTTCTCTAGAATACACAAAATGCAGAAGATTTTAAATGATTAATTAAGAAAGCAAGTCATTGTATGATCTGTTTATTTGTTTTTCCTTTACCATAACTTTCTATGTGATTCCAGGCTGGGTTTGAGCACTGCGGCCGTGTGTGTGTCATGTGAGCCTAGTAGGGAACTGGAGAGCTGAGACCCTCTTGCGAAGACAAGGACTGAGCAGGTTGGTTCCTTACTGAAGGAAAGGGTGAACAAGTCTTCGTGAAAGACGGTCTCTTCTTCAGTTGTTTTAGAGTTCTCTTGGCACAAAGTTTCCGAAACACGGGGAGAATTCTCTCCTTGAACTTGAGAATGGCAAAGAAGAGGAGTCTGAAAGCTATGAGAATGATTACAACAGCAGCTAGGTCCCACCATTTTGAATGATCAAGACTAATACCAAGCATGGTTGTAAGAACTTCTTCTCCTTTCAGTTTTGGACCGCCAGGTACTAAAGGATCAAACTCCAGCCCAATCATATCGTTTTTGTATGCTCCCTGCGTTTCTCATTATAGGAGTGGTAAATATCAAGAGTTAAATAGAAAAAACTAAAATAAAATTCAATCTTGCGTACACCCTACCTGCAATCCCCATGCGCCAAAGTTGATGTAAGAAATTGGGTAGCGCCAGAAGACCTTGGGAATATCAGGCAGCAATCGGAAAAACCCAGAGGTCATCATTAGGATTCCCTACAAACCAATATCAATGGAATAGAAACCATTAAGTTATAGGAAGAATGGTGATTGGGCTGCAAAAGATGAATTAGAATGCTGTCTTACAATATATCCTGATCCGATAACGAATCCCATTAGGTAGTTGGGGACTAGCGAAGCTATAGTCATCATGCAACTCTCTACAGTTGCTATGCTGCTTAAAAGGGCCATGAAGACATACAGAAAATTTGAAAATTCAGATCGAAATTTCACCATGTAGTAGGTAATACTGGAGGTACCAAATGACATCACAGTCAAGTAGGGAAAAGAAGAAAGAAAGTTTGACAGTGTATACACCGCAACCCCATAATATCCGTCGAGCCTTTCCTTGTAAAAAACCTGCATAAAAATCGAAAGCTTAATTAAAACTGAACTAGTGCCGTGGTACTTTCCTATAAGTTTCATCAAAAGGAGTATTTTACCTTCAGTTCTTCAATGAAAGAAGGGAAGCCTCCAACGGACATGAATGTCATAAACCCTGACAGAAATCCCCCACAAGCTCCGTGGGCCAATATTGCTGTATAGCCTTTGCCAACATCTAAAAACATGGTACCAACGCAAATAGACAGCAAGATGTAGACGATTATCCTAACCCAATAGTACCCCAAATCTCTCCACATATTAATGAAGGATCTCTTTGTCAGTGTTGAAAGTTGTTTCCACCAGTTTGCTTGGTTTTCCCCTCTTATGTTAATCAGAAGCCCTTTCTGCAGTAGTGAAGCATTCATGTTCATGAAAAACAGTAGATAGTGGTATAAGAGAATGCTATTATTGTCCTTTTAAAAATTTCAATGCCTTCTGAACATGCAAACTGCGAGCACAACTTGGAAAAAACCAGCTATAAATTGCATTTAAGATATGCATTAAGAGATCATCCTGAGAACTCTAATCACTGACGGATGCAAGAACGAGACAAACGAGATAATTACGATGAAGGAGAATTAATATGCATTGGATGCAGAAATGTTTGAACGGCTTACAATTGCCAAGATTTCTTGAATCCTTGCTCTTGCTTTTACTGCATGATTGGAGGATATGTACTTCTTGACCAAAGATGCCTTGATCGCTGCTGTTGGCAAATTTACCAAGGGATCGGATGGATTTTGAATTTCCTTAGGTTAAAGAAAACCAGAAGAATTATAATTCAGTTTAATAAAATTCTAGTATAAGGGATGGACAGGTATCATGATCTAGCTAACGAAAAAAGCTTTGATTTTTTTCTATCCAGAAGTGATGATAGCAATAGCTAAACTGCTACAGCATACATGCACATACCCTGTGAGATCCCATCAGAGTTGCAGTGACAAGGTCGAAGTCTGAATTAATACAACGTAAGAAATGATCAGAAGGGTTTCTTCTACTTGGACATGGGAATCCAGCTTCTGCAAAGAACTGCAAGATTAGCATTTTAGGTAAGATTCAGATGCAATTTAGAATTCTCGTTTGAAATAAGTACCTTTGAGTTTGATTCTAAGATATTTATTAAGATGCGCATCACATATTTTTAACAAAATGAAAAGTGAGAAAACATGTTGAATTCTGATTCCAGAGGGAATGGCTATACACTTGTACCTCTACTGCCATCTTTGCTTCTCCAAAATAAACTGCTTCACCAGCAGATAATAAGAAGAGGTCATCAAAGAGAGTGAAAACTTCACTACTTGGCTGGTGAACGGAGGAGATAACGGTTCTTCCATCATGAGCAATATTTCTAAGAGTTTGAATTACAAAGAAAGCCGCGGCACTGTCCAGGCCACTTGTAGGTTCATCAAGAAACAAAAGTTGTGGTCTAATGAGGGTTTCAAGTGCAATGCTTAGTCTTTTCTTCTCCCCACCACTTATACCTCTCAAATGCCAGTTTCCAATTAGCCGATCACTGCACTCTTGGAGACCCATTTCCATGATTGTCCCCTCTACAATGTCATCAATCTCTGCTTTGGTCATGCTGCTTGGAAGCCTCAAATGAGCCGAGAAAGTGAGGGTCTCTCTAACTGTGAGAGTGCCCAACAATGTATTTTCTTGTGTTACATAAGCCTGTGGTAATTAATGTTACAGTTAGAAGAGAGACAAGTGTGTAGGAAATAAGTAATCATGTCATTTACTTCAAATTGTATTTGGACGCGCTAAGATATATGATTTTTCATTGTTTTATTTTTTATGAACACAGAAAACTAGAATCTTACACCACCACCATTGTCAAGTCTCCTCTTCTTTCCATTAAGTAGAACGTTTCCGGTCATCAAAACATTTCCTGAGAGTCTCCCTGCAGAAATTTCATATATTTCAATAATATGTAACCAGAATTACCCCCCTATAATCAAGTGACAATATCCAAGTCAGTAATTTCCCTTATATTCACTGGCTATATAAATCAACTCTATTAATATATGATTGCATGCATGGACTCGGGTTGACGACTGGATGAATTAAGATTTGGACGTGGTGGGATAGAATTGAACGTGAAGGGAGAGTGGTGGCTTGATGAGCTCATCGGCAAGGTAACCAAACAAGAAAACTTGAGAAGAACTGCAAAAGGTCACGTTTTGTGCCCTCTGCAACTAATCCTGCCAAGAGAAATTTTGTTTAGGGAAATCATGGTGTTAGTTAGCAATCAATTGTCCCCAAAGAAAGCATCATGTTGAGTCGTTATCCCGATCGATATAAAGGGACAAGGCCAAGCTCCAAAGGTAATTTAATCAATGTTTTTGGTTCAAACCAACAACTAATTCAGAGTACAGATCGATCTAGATTTGAATCGGGCCATCTCAGAAACAAGTATCAGGATTTTGATGCAATCATGACAAATTAATGATTACTTATCGGTTTAAACACAAAATCACTGCATTGCCCCACCATCTCTAGAACTTGAAATGGAAAAGTTTGAAAGAGAAAGGAAATAACTTAAAGGGATTGATCTCCTTTAATTAACTATCATCAACTGAGTATAAATTTGTATCGTGCTCGTTCTGTGAACCCCATGTGCCTGATTCCCTACATATGCTTGCATTAATGTAAGAAACCCTGGGTGGCTAGTTCCATGCACGTATAGCAGTAACGGCTGTTGCTTAAGGTTATCGTTGGGATAGGTAGGGACCGACCACGAAGGCATGTAATGAAACCTAGAAATGTAATGGCCAGCATGCCCATTAAGGTATTTTCAAGCTTGCAGAACACAGTTAAGATTTTGTTTTCCCGTAGCTAGTAATAAATGCTCATGCTTGAGTTGAGCAGCTTTGGACCTAACTCCTTACCTGCTTGTTCTACCATTTTCACTACATTCATCATCCAGGGGTTCAATGTTATGCCATGCCCTACTAAACCAAATTGTACAGCCTCTTGTCTAATCTCAAATAGCCGCTTCATAGAGAAGAAAGAGCGTGAGAAGTTGAGGAGATAAGAGACAACTTAGACAAAACTAGACATTTTGAAAGAACAATATCACAGTTAAGTTTGTGAACATCTAATTAGCTGAGGAGATAAGAGACAATTTAGACAAAACTAGACATGGTCCCGCGTTTTCTCCATGGGTGGAATAATATTTTTTTTTTATGTAAAAAACATGACAGAAAAAAAAAATCGAGTCTCAAATCATTGATTAAAGTAACAATTTCAATAATATGAAAAAATAATAATAAATAAATTGACCAAAAATATAATGAAAAAAAGATAGAAAAAACAAAAAATAAACTAGTCTAAATTATCAAATAATCTGATCCTAACCTAACAAAAAGAAAACCAGAAAAAAAAAAAAGCTAGTCTAAATTATCAAATAATCTGATACTAACCTAACAAAAAGAAAACCAGAAAAAAAAAAGAGTCAAATTTCAAAAAAAAAACATCAACTTTAAATAAAAGAAAAAATAATAGAGCAATCCCAAGTGAATTTTCTAAACCTAATCTAATCTAAAAAACTGCAACATATTAGATCATGGACCCAAGTTCAATCAAAAAACTAAAATATCATCCAATTTAATTTTGAATAATAGAATCGTTCAAAAAACTATTAACAAAAAAACTTGCAAATGAAAATGAGTAGCGAAAAAAAAAAGGGCCTAAAATATGAAAAAAAATCCCTCAAAAATTGCAATTAAAATAATCAAAACCAAACTTGAAATATTAAAAAATCATAAGAGGTGAAATTAAAAATCATTTGTCATATAATGGATTATTTATAGATTAAAAAATGGTAAGGAGTAAAATAGAAAAAAATTGTTGAAAGCAAGGTAAGGGGTAAAATAGAAAAAAATTGTTGAAAGCAAACCAAAATTTTTTATTCAAATTCAATCAAAAAACATAACCCTCAATCAATTTAATTTCAAATGATGAGATCACTAAAAATATATTACTAAAATTTTTTGCAAATGCAATTAAAAAAATAAAAGAATGAGGAGAAAATTTTAAAGATAAAATAAGCATAGAGAGCGAAATTGAAAACATATATAAAAACTACGTAAACTTGAACAAACATCCTAAATATAGTTAAATCTTAAAAAGCTCAAAACCTATAAAAACCTGGATCCTCTATCATGAAGTTTATTATAAGCCAACTTGAAAATATAAATTTTAAAAACTTGTCAAAGAAAAAAAAAAGATAAGCAAAAGAGCCTCGAGCGAACCTAGCAGCCAACTCAAGCCAATAAATTAAACACATGACCTAAAACATGAGAATGGAATGATGTTATAAACAAGAAAGTTTAAAAAATACCAGTAAGAAAATATTTAAAAATGCTTTAAAAAAAGATGGAAGTCGACTCGAACTAATATTTTAGATCTATGACCCGTGTTATGAGACTGATGTGACCCCATCAAAGACAAACCCGAAAAAATAAAGAAACTAGATTCTTAAACAAACAAATATCAAGCGATAAAATTGAGTAAAAATCAATATAAAAAAATAGCAATTAAAAGAATTAGGACTAAATTCAACATAAAAATCAAATAAAATTAAATATTAAGGGATGAAATTGTAAAAAACCAATCCATTAAGAAAATGATTAAGAAGTAGCAATTAAAAGAAGCGGGACTAAATTTGACACAAAAATTAAATGAAAATAAATGCTTGGGGGTGGTATTTTAAAAAAAAAAAAATCAATCAAGGAAATAATTCAAAACAAAACAAATAGCAATTAAGAAAATAAAAATCAAATTATCAGGAATGGAATTAAAAATAATATACAATTAGAAATAATTAATTTAAAAAAAAATTACAAACAAGAAAAGATGAACTGAATCCAAAAAAAAATTAAATTAAAGGGCTAATATGATATGTTACATGTTCAAAACACAATCCCAAAAAAAAATTATTGCCGACAACCTCATCGACACACCATATACATGTTATGCAGGGAGGAAGAGTACGCCATGAGAGCTTGCTTGTTAATATGCTTCGTATTCATTGGGATGTATGCACCTTGCACCCTGAGTAATTAATTAACAATGCGCTCTACCATATCTAATATTTTGAACTTTTTACTCCTCATGTGTGCGTGCGTGCGTGGAAGTGAATCCAGAAGAGAGTTCCTGTGCTCCATACACACTAAAATGGCTGGCAACATAGAGAGAGAGGGAGAGAGACAGGAGGGATGTAAAAACCTGCTAATGCATCAAGAAGGGTGGATTTCCCAGACCCAGATGGACCCATAATAGCCATGATTTTACCAGGCTCAGCGTACCCGTTTAGCCCTTTAAGCAATCTCCTTGTAGGTCCACTACCAAAATTTGGCAGAACCACTGTTAAATCCTCCCAGACCAAGTACATGGACCTTGCTTCGTCTCCTCCTCCTCCTCCACCTGATAAACCTGCCTCCGCATTCCCAGCGCCAGAGCCACCATCTACACCACTGCTCATTGTAACCTGCTCTATCTCCATAACATGCAACAAGTATTCTCAAGTTGGGATTTGAAAGCAAGAGAACAGTGAGCTGTTACTTTCTTCTGGTGAGAATATGGGTGATGGCTTTCCAAACTCAGCAAGGAAAAGCAGAAAAGAGAAGTAAATATATAGCAGAAATGGTCTGCTGGCACTGGCATGTGCTGGTGGAGCAGTTATATGAAGCTAAATAGGCAGTGAATGCTAAGAACCAAACCCACCATCAGTTCTTCATTAATAAGGTGCAGGACAGAAAATGAGAGTAGCCTCTATTTCAACAGCCCGTAGAATAATCTCTACCATAGATCATTGAGTTTTTTTTAAAAAAATTCGATTAAGAATATAAGAATATGGTCGAATAAAAAAATAATTCAGAATGCACGATTTACGAAGTTTTCCAAACCGATTTCGTTTAGTGTTTTTGAGCAATCACACATTTTTCTTCAAATGGATTAACATTTTCTGAAACAGAACTATTCATTTACAATTTATCAACTGAATTTAGGATTATCGGGTTCACAATTTAGGGCCTTGTTCATGGAAGAAGGAGCAGATGCCTTTAAGCATTCTTAAAACTGAGCAGTTGCGTTAGATGTAGTTCATGACCTCCTTTTCTTGCTGATATTTAATATCAAAGCCCACAACCAACAAACTGCCTGGCATGCAGCTCGATCGAAACATTTTTTAGCTGGAGGTATAAGAACAAAGCAAATGGAGTAGGACCCAAGCTGTAATACCCTACTTATTCTGCTTTGTGAGCATTGAGAATATGACGAGAAGAAAATAAAATTGTGAAGGAGGGGGGATGACCTAACTATTTCCCTGTCATGTGCTCAAGTGTTTTTAAGCAAACACTAGTCAGGACTCTCAGTCATTAACTTTTTCGCTTTGGTAATCATATTTTTTTGGATTCTTTTCTTATTTTTAATTTTTTTTGTTAATTTTATTTTTTAATATTGAATTCATTTAGAATATAGCTTTATAAATTTTTTATATTTTTTTAATTAAATTATCTCAGTTTCATAATCCAAATCACTAATTTTATGGGTTAATTTTGTTTATTTTAATCTTTTTTTGTATTCATTTTTTAATTTTAATTTCATACATTAATATTAATTCGATTGAAAATAATACTTTATCATTTTTTTCAAATCACTTTTTATGGAGTTATCTTATTATTATGATCTAGGTTTTGTAGGTCAACTCTAAGTGACCTAGGTAATTTTTTTGCCTTTATTTTATTTTTTTAATTTAACTCATCAAAATTAAAAATTGAGATTTATAATCTTTTTACTTGCTTTTTATGTAGTTATTATAGTCTTATGGATCGAGTTGTGGGCTAAGTTAATTGACTCAAATTTTTTTGTCATTTTTTAGTTGGTTTTCATTTTAATTTCATTATTTGATATTGGGTTGATTAAGAATTAGGCTTCATAATTTTTTTTAGTTTGCATTCTATGAAGTTATCTTGATCATATGATCCGGGTAACAAGTTTGGTCGGTTGACTCAGATGATTTTTTATGGCCTTTTTTAATTAATTTTTTGAACTACACCCTTCAACATTAGGGGTGATTATAAATTAAATTTTATAAAAATTTTTTATTTGTAATTATTCGAGTCTAATGAGTTATGTTTCATGGGTTAATCTAAGTTGACTCGACTCATTTTTAAGTTGATTTTTGTTTTAAATTTCATGATTGAAAATTAAGTTTAATATAAAAAAAATTATTTTCTATAGAGTTATTATGGTCTCAAGATCTAAATAGCAGACTTAATAGGTTAACCCAAAATAATACAAGTCGATCTAATATGTTATCATTTTAATATTAAAAAATATATCTTGATAAGTCAAATTATATTCTTATCAATTATTTGATTTATTTTTAAATTTATCAAATTTACTAGATAATATAAAATTAATTCTTCTTTATTTTTTTATTAAAAACAACATTAATAAATACTTTTTTAATCAGCGTATCTCTGGTATTCAAGTTAACATGTAGAAAATAACAAATTTACCAGCTGCAGCCCCATACACAGAGGCCGGGACAATAAGTGATGAAGATCAGCCACAGACATAGGGACTTCAATACAGACATAGGTCCTCTTCAATATATTTAATTCGGTCATAAGTTAGCAACTGGAGTGGGTTGCTTACCTTATTGGTTCATCTGACCAATCTGGCGGTTGTTGTAGATCGATGTCCCAAGTAGTTGCCACAGTGTAATAAATGGTTGATTTCTGTTCACCAGGGAGTTAGTTTACCAGTTGCATGTCTTAAAGTTTATTTATAGAAGTCTCCTTCATCGTGTCATGGATTTATTAACATCTCACTTCTTCCTTTTCTTCTCATCCCATTAATTAGGTAAAACTCCACACTGTGTGTGATTTCTTTCTACTGTATGTGCACTGTGGACTCAAGTAAATTCTAATGTGGACTTGCACAGTAGAATTTCACGGCTATGAAGGCTTTAGATGAGGGTGTTTTTCTCCTTTTCTATTGATTTATTTGTTCGCGTCAACCACTTCGTTATTTTTAAATGATGTTTATGGCTGATTCTGGTGGTTTTAATCGTGCTTCCATCACTTTTTTTTTTTTGTTTTGGTAATATGAATTTTCTTTAGTTTAGTTTATGTGTATTATAATTAATTCTGATTTTATTAAACACCTTACAAATCTAATAAATAAATAAAGTATCGTAAGGATAATAGATATGCATAAAAAAAATCAAATTCAAGTGCTGAAGGTAGGAAACAACTTCCTTTCATAATTACTAGGCCATAACCTCAAGTGCTTTCATCGTATCTTTTAATTTGTTTTGATATTATTTTTCTAGTAGTGGTTAAGTCAGATTCATGTTAATTTGTTTTTTCTTCTTTAACTAGGTAATTGCATAAATTTTCTAATTTGCACATTAATTATTTTTTTAATGTTAAAAACCACATTAAAACAACATGCATGCCCGTTCTCTTTGTATCCTATATATTTCACAACTCATATGTACACATCTCAACTATCTCATTTCAATGGGTTTGCCATCCCTGCAAGCACCTTATGTATAAAGGCCTTACTACCATTTTTTGGAGAGGTCTACACCGAGTCACTTGGACCCCTCACATGAACCTGCACATTTTCACACACATGATTGGATATTACTTGTGTCTCAAAAACATGGGATGCTTTTCAACGGTAAAGATGAGAGAAGGGGTAAATATAGTTATAAGTACAAATACCTTTCTTGATTTAATATGCTGCAAAGTAATCCAGGACATTAATTTTAGATATGTAAGGATTACATTATTCGGCGAGTCTAGAAAAGAAATTTGCATGATTCACAAGCATAAAGAAGAGGGGAAAAAATACAAGTTGACAACAATACATAGGGTAACACAGAATTAAATACAAGCTCGGGAACTTCCCATGTATGCTTTCATTGCATCCATCAGAAATAATAGTGATGAGGTCTTGCATGTCCACCTTCGGCAGGACTACTATCTATCTTTAATTATCTGCTGCTGTGTACGCATGAACTTCGAATAACAATAAGAGCAAGCAGAATGTATTACAACTTGATTAGCAACTCGAGATTGTTGGGGATTCCTAGTTGAGTGGAGAGTTGAGACCCTCTTGAGAAGACAGTGAGTGGAGAGGCTGACGCCTGCTGGAAGAAAAAGATGGTGTTTTCCTGAAGGAAGGCCTCTTTTCAATTATTCGCAAAGTTCTCTTACTGTAAAGATCTTTAACGAATGGCAAAGCTCTCTCCTTGAGCTTGAGCACAACGAAGAATAGAATCCGATAACATACAAGAATGAGATAAATAGCAGATAAATCCCACCACTTCGAATGATCTAGGGGGACGCCAAACATACGTGTGACAACAAATTCTCCAGATAGTTTTGGCTCACCAGGTACTAGAGGCTCAAACTCAAGTCCGAGGAAATCATTCTTGTAGGCACCCTATATTTGCAGTAGAGTAAGGAATGGGTTAAAAATCTACAATGTCAATATGTCACCACTCACCAATCCTTTTCTTTCAATCTTGCTGCTGAAGGGGATGAGGCTACATGCATGTGTGATTAGGGACAACAGATTGCGTAACATCTTTCTCAGCTATTCCTTATATTATGACATTCTGGATATGATGTTGTTATTGACATGCTTTTTGTTGCGAGACATAAAGCAGGTCTTGAGATGTTTAGCCCAACTTCTTCAAGAAAATCATTACACAAAGTCAACTTGCACTTCTATCTTCCTCAATGAGACAAGTAAAATCTCATCTAGAGGTTAAAGAAACCACTCTCCTTGTTCCTAACAGGCATTTCCAGTTGTAGAAACACATTAAAATAATATCTCATGCAGAGTTAAACTATCAAGATTTCGTTAAGCATGATTATGGTTTTCTTCCAATGCCTCTCGACAATCATTCTTCACTATATATGTATGAGAAATTAATAGAGATAATATCTCATGCAGAGTTAAACTATCAAAATCTCGTTAAGCATGATTATGGTTTTCTTCTAATGCCTCTCGAGAATCATTCTTCACTATATGCATGAGAAATTAATAGAATTACCTGAATTCCCCAGGCTCCAAAATTGATATACGAAACTGGATAGCGCCAGAATGGTTTTGGAAGATCAGGCAGCAATCTGAAGAAACCAGAGGTCATCATCATGATCCCCTGCATGAGTAACCAGATTAGGTTAGTGGTCCGATAAATCAGATGGCCAACATAGAAATCAAAATGTTTAATGAAGATCGAAGTGTTTTGATCTTACAATGATTCCAGCCCCAGTAATAAGTCCCGTCAAGAAATTGGGGACCAGTGCAGCTACAACCATCATCAGGCTCTCTATAACGGAAATGGCGCCGAAGATATTGAGACAGAAAAATACGTAATGATTAAATCCCGATCGAAATTTCACCAAGTAAAAACATATGGTCCCGGTGAGGAGAGCGATCGTAACCAAGAACGGGAAAGAGGAGAAGTAATTAGACAGGATAAACACTGTAACCCCATAATAGCCATTAAGCTTTTCTCGATAAAAAACCTGTTATATATAAAAGAACAAGGAGTCAAGACCACAAATTAAGAATCTTTCTACCATGCCATCATCTTTTCACAGCCACAGATTTCTTCATGATTCTTCTTCTATCATTTTATCTTTTCTACATAAACAAGATCTTTACCTTCATTTCTTCAATGAAAGAAGGGAAGCCTCCAATAGACATAAAAGTCATGAAGCCAGTTATAAATCCCCCACAAGCTACCCTAGCCAAAATCGCAGTGTAGTCATACCCAACATCATGATAGATTGTACCAACACAGATGGAAACAACTATGTAGATCACTATCCTTGCCCAGTAATATCCCACATCTCTGGACATGTTCACAAATGATCTTCGGGTCAGTGTTGAGAGTTGCTTTCGCCAGCTTGCTTCACTTCCACTTTGAGTTCCAATTTCCAGTCCTTCCTGCAATAGATGAGCTTCTTCAAGAAATGTTTAACAGACAGCAGCATTTAGCATGAACTTTCAAAAGGTGTTTTCATCAAACATGTTTAGAAGAGGCTACAGTCAGTGATTATTCCTATTAGCTTGTCCATTAAAATTATTCAGAGCAGATAAGCAAACACGTCAAGCAGAGGAAATTTTTTCTTACAGCTTTTAATGGAAAATGCAGTGTAAAAGCACAGAACTTTGAACAAGTTTTGGTATTAGTAATTGGTGCAAAAGAATAGCAAAGAACAGAATTGTTATATCGTGTGGTGACGTGAGATTGCATATTGACAGCACTAAAGGACAGGAATGAAGTATTAGTGCTGCAAAATCTGAGATTTCAGTTGCTTACAATAGCTAATATCTCCTTAACCCTTGCTTTGGCCTTCTGCGCATAGTTCGAGCGCCTATATTTCTCAACAAGTCTTGATTTGATCTCTTCTGTTGCAAAACTCATCAAAGGATCTGCCGAGATAGGGACATCCTATAATCAAGACGGATACAGGACAGTTGCATAAGTCTTGCATGACAGCATGATTAACATAAACAAAAAGTGAATAAAGGCGTCCACAGGAGAATGTGTGTGTTTGTGCAGAGGCAGAATTCTGCTGGTCATACAATCTATTAAGTTATGTAGAGATACTTCTTAGAGCAGAACAACTGAACTTGGCGCAACTCAGATTAAAGTCAAAATAAATATGCTCATTCGCACCACTTTGCTATATACATACATGGAAGCAACTTGTAATCAGAGTACTAAATTGAAAAACTTGGAAGTTCCAATTTTCAGCAACTTAATGTTTATTGTTAAGTAAAAGAGCAGTTATAATAAATACAGTTTTAAAAGGTGGTAGTTTTGGGAATGTCTGCTATGTACTTTTTTTCCAAACCATTTGCTACTTTCAGAGAAAAGAAGGAAAATTCCAGATGTACTGTATGACTATTTTGGGAAATTATCATCCTATCGCTGTATTCAATTCCTCATTTTCCGGTAAATTGGCATAAAGAACCTGAAACAGCTTGCCAAAAGATGTTTAACATCTGTGAAATGACTGATACAAGTAACATGCGATGAGGAAGTGTTACTCAAAATACCACGTCAGAAGGTTGCAGTTGGAAGTGATACATACTCCAATTTTTTGAGATCCTTTCAGTGTAGCTGTTATAGCATCAAAGTCTGAATTTATACAGCGTAGAAAGTGATCAGAAGGATTCCTTCTTCTTGGACATGGAAAACCAGCTTCAGCAAAGAACTGTGAAAATGGATACCAATAATTAGATTGTAGTAATTCAGCATGAGCTTGACCTTGTATTTCTAAGATCACGCATATAAGTTTCTTTTCTCTAGTCTTCTCATACCTCTATAGCCATCTTTGCATCTCCAAAATAGACGGTTTCACCACTGGAGAGTAAGAAAAGATCATCAAAGAGTGCAAAAACTTCACTGCTTGGCTGGTGAATTGAAGATATAATTGTCCTTCCATCGCGAGCTATATTTCCAAGTGTTTGAATTACGAAGAATGCTGAGGCACTATCAAGACCACTAGTAGGTTCATCAAGGAACAAGAGATGTGGCCTTGTGAGGATTTCTATTGCAATACTTAATCTCTTCTTTTCACCACCACTTATGCCTCTCAAATGCCAGTTTCCAACCATCCGATCAGCACAATCTTGGAGACCCATTTCCATGATCGTTCCTTCTACGACGCAATCAATCTCCTCCTTTCTCATCGTATTTGGAAGCCTTAAATTTGCAGAGTAAGTGATCGTTTCTCTGACTGTAAGAGTTCCTAACAACACGTCCTCTTGTGTCACATAAGCCTGAAATTCAACACAGGTAAACTACACGGTTGAACAAATTCTGTTAAGCTAAAACCACACTGCTTATAAGGTCAAAGAAATAGTTTATGAATATTTCTTTTGCAGCAAGGTTTTTGAAGCTTATTATAAACTTGAAATATAAGAATTTCATATGCTCGTGAATTCAGTGCTAAAGAACTCAATTAGGCAGTATTTTATCTCATTTTATTGGCAAGTCATAGGGTGAAACATGCTCATAGGAGAGTTAGCAATCCACGTCTAAAATGCCTTTTCAGCATGCAACTCATAAAATTGGCCATGTGAATAAGATTTGCAGATCCTATTGGACTTGGATGTGGCATATAGGTAGACAGTACTCACAACACCAGCGTCTAGCCTCCTCTTCTTTCCATTGAAAAGAACATTTCCAGTCATTATGACATTTCTTGACAGTCTACCTGTGGCAAGATCGATGATGAATGCTATTAGCAAAAGATTATACAAGTCAACTATTTCAGAACCACAAGGTTGAAAATTCAGGAAAACGTTTGATCAGCTATGCTGCTGCCAACATATTAACAAAGTACCTAGGTAGTAACCAATCCCTTTATATTTTCTACCCAGTATAGGTATCCATGTCTATGTTATATCACGTAGAGTGAAAATTATCAGCTCATTGATTAGTATGTCTTTTTTCTTTCTTTTTATCTTTTATTTAATGATCACTCGCTAGTTAATACTTCTATAAATTACAGTTAAGATGAAGTCCCTTTGATCATTCCTCTGTAATTTAAATTCTTGACACTCATTTCCTTGTCTCTAAGGGGAATTGTTATTAAACCCGATTCGAAAATAAACTATACAATGATCAAGTTATGGATTGCGAGGGTTAATCTAAAAAATAAGTCTAAATTTAAAATAATATTATTTTAAAATTAATAATATTTTAAAAATATAAATGAGATTTGCTGGGATTATGAGTCAATTCGACATGAGTTTTTAACACTATTGCACGAGATCAACTTGTTTTTTGTGAAATCCAGCTCGGGCCAGGTCTTGAGCCTTGCCTGATATCATAATAGAGCTAAGGGGTTGATTGAAATTAAATGCTGATATACATACATACATACATATATATATATACATACATACATATATATCAAGGATAACGCTAAACTCCCAAGAAACAAAAACTTTAAATTTATCAAGTGGAGTAGTATTCTTTTTTTGTCTATCCTCTGTCTCTCCAGGAAATTGAACTGAAACTGATAATCTATCAAGAATCTACCGCTTAATTAGTAAAATCACTTCTTTTAAATAAAGTAGTGAGCACCAAGAGAGCTCGGATATAGTTTTTATTTCTAATTTTCTATACAAGGTGGTCTTTCACTCCTGCTTGGCACATGCATCTCGATAGCCGCTAACAAAGGAGGGAAACACAGTTCTTTTTAGAAGGGCAGCTTCTTCTTCTTCTTCTTCTTCTTCTTCCTTTTTTTGGTGTTGTAAATTCGATCAAACATTACTAAACTCTTCCGATCTATATATATATCAAGGATAACGCTAAACTCTCAAGAAACGAAAACTTTAAATTTATCAAGTGGAGTAGTATTCTTTTTTTGTCTGTCCTCTGTCTCTCCAGGAAATTGAAATGAAACTGACAATCTATCAAGAATCTACCGCTTAATTAGTAAAATCACTTCTTTTAAATAAAGTAGTGAGCACCAAGAGAGCTCGGATATAGTTTTTATTTCTAATTTTCTATACAAGGTGGTCTTTCACTCCTGCTTGGCACATACATCTCGATAGAGGGAAACACTGTTCTTTTTAGAAGGGCAGCTTCTTCTTCTTCTTCTTCTTCTTCTTCCTTTTTTTGGTGTTGTAAATTCGATCAAACATTACTAAACTATGGTCTGAATACTCTGTACCATGTTACTTGGTTAGTTTGATATAATTGAGGAAATTAGGCATGGATCTTGATAAAATATATTAGATTTGTCGTATCCAAGTCAATGCAAAACTTTCCTGTAGAGGAAAGGGAGTATCTGTGGCAGTCTGGTCGAGCTTTCACATATCTTTCCATTGGCCCAAGAAACCTTTCTATAAAAAAGAACAGTGCGTACCACTATTTGATAACTGAAGGCAGCTTGAGTGGACATGCTATCCCAAATTCTCATGATAAAACACACAATTTCTACTCCTACATTTGGACAGTGCGAACTTCCAAGGAGGAGGAGGAGTAAACAGTGTATGTATGTATGTATGTATGTATGTATGTATGTATGTATGTATGTATGTATGTATGTATGTATGTATGTATGTATGTATGTATGTATGTATGTATGTATGTATGTACACATATATGTATGTATGTATAAATACACGATTTTGTCCTGGGAGGCTGTTGAGACAAAACAGACAGCCAATTTCCACCCAAGAAAGAGAAAGGAAGACGCTAGTCTATTGCCACAACCCGTATGTTTGTGCACATTTGTGAATATGTGTGCGCGTGAGAGGGAGAGTGAGCAAGGGATCCAAGCAACTACATTTGGACAGTGCGAACTTCCAAGGAGGAGGAGGAGTAAACAAATGATATATATATATATATATATGATTTTGTCCTGGGAGGCTGTTGAGACAAAGCAGACAGCCATTTTCCACCCAAGAAAGAGAAAGGAAGAAGCTAGTCTATTGCCACAGCCCGTATGTTTGTGCACATTTGTGAAAATGTGTGCGCGTAAGAGGGAGAGCGAGCAGGGGATCCAAGCAATGAATCATACCTGCTAGTGAATCAAGAAGAGTGGATTTTCCAGACCCAGACGGACCCATGATAGCCATGATCCTACCTGGCTCAGCAAACCCTCTAAGTCCTTGGAGCAGCCTTCTTGTTGGACCATTTCCAAAATTTGGCAACACCACAGTTAGATCCTCCCACACCAAATAGACCCCCCTCTCCACTCCAACTTCCGATGCCACCTTATCTTGATACATGCTACTGCTACCACCATCACCACCTTTAGTACTAATACTAACACTGCTACTCTTAGCACTGTAACTACTACTCGCCACCTCTATCTCCATAGTGCCCGCTCACAAATTTTCAGCTAGGAGAGTTAGTGGATAGAGGAACACGAGAGAAGAAAGAGGAACGTGCCGATTAATCTTGTACTGATCAATGGCCGACCAGAGAAAAAATAACGATCACCGAGCAACTAACCATCAATGCTATATATGGACGTGGGATTAAAAGATCATTCAACGATTATGGGATAAGGAGAAAAGAGAGATACGTAGACACTAAAATGGCTTGTGTTTAAAACAGATAGATTGGTGTAGGTGGGCAGCCAAGAAATAAATGCGGGTGCTGCGAGTCTGAAATACGTGGTGATGCTGTAACTCCATGTCTCTTTCATGATGTTTCTCGTCAGCTTTCAAATTTAATTTTCATAACGAAGGGAAAATGATGGAAATAACTTTGCTTTTATTTGGATTTAATGCTTGACACTGATATATTAATCTAAACTACCGTGCATGCTTCATCCGAGCACGGTAGCTCTTCATTCCTTTTTTCAGATCTAAGATTATGTTCATGTACAATTTCAGTTAAATCAAAAGCAAATATTTCGTGTCAAATCCAAATCCTATTACTTTCAAGTCTCATATCTCCATGATAAGTTTGATCGACATTCATCCATACAAATAATTGGAAAAATTGTCTATAAAAAGGAAAAAAATAGCATTTTATTGAAGGCATAAGTATTGCATTTTATCGTGTGATCATCTCAATAATAAAGTTTTAAGAATAATTTATTAATATTTAACAAATATCTTTATATGAGCCTACATTATCTTATATTTATTTGGCTATTAAAATTTAATATCATATCAAAAAAATTATTTCAAATATTTTAATAATAATTTTATGTTATTTTTTAATACATTTAATTTGATAAAAAAGAATGCAATAATTAATAATTGATGACATTCGCTATAAATGAGATTATAACCAATAACCACCTGCAAAAGTCATCTCTGTGATCGTATCAATTCACATCAAGAGCTGGAAACTTGGATGCACAGTCATGCAAACACTAATGATGTGATCCTGGTAGAAAAAAAAATATTTTTTTAATAACCCTGATATCGGGTCATCTACCATAATTAATTTTTAAATTTACTAAACACTTTATAAATTCAATAAATAAGTAAAGTACTGAATAAAATACTGCAAGATGACAAACATGTACATAAAAATTCGAAACTAGAATATAAATATAAGAAATTCTTACCAAAACCGCTAGACTATGAACCTGGATGTAAGACAATACAAAGAAAGATGGTTTTAACTTAAAGTAGCCAAACCGTGTGTATTATTATAATTATATAGACATTACAGTTGTGATGATAAGCATTACAATAACAGCAATCATAATTCTCGGGATGATCACAACAGAGTACAAGTTTAAATATAACACAATAAGTATTTGAAATCAAGCATCCTGGTGGTTTATAGGGAGCACAGCAGTGATATCTTTGATATCCTTAACACCTTCCCTCAAATTAGTGGGCATGGAACATACCAATAATTTGTCACGCAAGATACAAATCCGATAAGTAGTATGGCCCTTGGTGAAGATATCTACAACTTGATTACGGGTGTTAATATAACGAACAACGACATCTTTGTTAAAAAACTTCTCTCGAATAAAGTGATAATCAATTTCGATATGCTTGGTTCATGCATGAAAGATAGGATTAGAAGCCACAAACATGGCACTAAGATTATCACACCAAAGTGTAGGTGGTGAAGGTAAATAAATGTGCAATTCTCGCAAAAGCATACGGATCCAATATACTTCAGCTGTTGTTAAGGCTAAATTCTGGTACTCTGCTTCAGTACTAGATCTAGAGACAACAGGTTGTTTCTTAGAGGATCAAGAAACTAAACACCGACCAAAATAGATGCCATAGCCACTAGAAGAACGTCTATCATCAGGATTACCCGCCCAATCTACATCATAGAAGGCATGTAAGGCAACAGTACTAGGTTTATAATGAAGACCAAAATCAGGAGTATGCTTTAAGTAACGAAGAACTCGCTTTGCCGAAGTCCAATGGGTACTGGTAGGTGCCTGTATATGCTGACATAACTGATTTACCGAATATGCAATATCAGGACGTGTAATTGTAACATATTGTAGGGCTCCAATAATATGACGATATTCAGAGGGATCAATTAAGAGTTCACCATCAAATTTCGACATCTTTGAACTAGAAATACAGGGAGCCTTGTAAGGTCAGGAACCAACCATATTCGCATGATCAAGTAAATCAGCAATATATTTAGACTATTGTAGATGCAACCCTGTCTGATCACGTGCAGCTTCTATGCCTAAAAAATAAGTCACTTAAATCCTTCATCACAAACTTACATTGTAATTGTGAGATAATAAAGAAAATCATAGAATCATCATTGCTAGTGATGATGATATCGTCGACATACACTAATATAAAAATATGCAATTTATCTTTATGAAGAGTGAAGAGTGAGTAGTCAACTTGAGAACCAGAGAAGCCAAGATCACAAAGTACCTATGAGAGACGAGTGAACTAGGCTCGTAGTGCCTGTTTTAGGCCATAAAAAGAGCGATGCAATCGACAGATAAAATAAAGATGTTCAACACTGATAAACCCCTGCGACTGCTCCATATAAACTTCCTCATCAAGGTATCCTTGAAGAAAAGCATTGGAGACATCAAGTTGTCGTGTTGTCCATCGAAAATGTACAGCCAAGGCTAAAATGAGACGAACAGTTATCGGTTTAACAACTAGGCTAAAAATCTTAAAGTAGTCGACGCCAGACCTTTGATCAAATCCTTTGGCAACTAACCGTGCCTTATGACGATCACTAGAGCCATCAGGTTTCTGTTTGATCTTGTAAACCCATTTGTTGCGGACAATATGGTGAGATAAAGGTCGTGGACAGAGTGACCATGTACCATTTTTCAATAATGCTTTGAACTCAGATTTCATAGCTGCACGCCATTCTGGTTTAGAGACTACCTGTGTAAAAGTGTTAGGCTCAGGAGGGATGGTAACTGTATGGAAGAGGTGAAGTGGATGACGTGAGGAATAATGGGTTATATAGTTAGGGAATTAGCGAGGTCGAGACTGTCCTGTTTGTGAGCGAGTAATAATATGGTGGACAGGGGAGTGCTCAACAGAAGCCAAAAGATCAGGTGAGTCAAAGAGAGGTGAATGGGGCGGATGATTAGTTGGTACAGGCTCATGTGGTTGGGGTGAAATCTGATGGATAGGTGAAACTGGAATTGGAAAGTGAGAGGAAGACATACTAGTGGATCTGATAAATGGTGAACATAAATAATTAGTAGGAACTGGAATTTGAAAGGGAGAAGAAGACATACCAGGAGGAATCACGACACCAATAGGAGAGTGATTTGGGATCTTTATTTTGGATAGAAAATAGTTTTTATCAAATATAACACTGCGAGAGATGTAAACACGTTCACTTATGGGATCAAGGCACCTATAACCATTTTGACTTTAGCAATAACCAATAAAAATACATGGTATACTACGATATGACAATTTATTTTCAGCATATGGACGTAATAAGGGATAACATTGACATCCAAAGTTCCGTAGAAAAGAGTAATTGGGTGCATCTTTATGTAGTTTGAAAAAAGGAGTGTCATTATTTAAAATTGGTGTTGGTAACCTATTGATTAAATATGCAGCGGTTAAAAATGATTCAACCCAAAATTTCTTATTAAGGCCAGATTGTGCAAGTAAAGTAAATCCCATATCAACAATGTGACGATGTTTACGTTCGGCAATACCATTTTGTTGAGAGGTATACGGACATGTTCGTTGATGAAAAATACCATTTTTCATGAGATACCGAGTAAAAAGTGAGGAAATATATTCTTCACCGTTATCAGTTTGTAAACATTTAATAGGGGATGAGAATTGTTTTTTCACAAGTAGTCTAAATTGAACAAAAGAATTGAAGACATCAGATTTGTTTGCAATTGGATACAACTATGTAAAGCGACTAAAATCATCAATAAATATGACATAAAATTTAAAACCACTAGGTGAAATAAGAGGTGCAACCCACATATCCAAGTGAACCAGATCTAAAGGACATGATGTCTCACGATTTGAACTGGAAAAGGGTTGTTAAATGGACTTGCCAAGTTGACAAGATTCACATATAAAATTCTTTTGCACCGAACCAACAAGAGGTAAATTAAAATTAGATAAAACATGACGCAGGACAGACTTAGATGGATGACCTAAACGTTGATGCCAAAGAGAGCTAGATGCCTTAATTCCCATAAAAGCAATTAGTCCTCTGTGTTTATTTTATGATAAATTGGAGAGATTGATAGGTTAGAGCCCATTTTTACTCGGACCCTGAAGGAGCATGATTCCCGTCTGATTGTCCTGAACCGAATAGGCATTATGTGTGAGATGGAAAGTAACATCATTATCGACATAAAATTTATTGACATAAAGGAGATTGGTAGCAGCTTGAGGACAATGAATAATATTCTTAAAAAGGAAACGATTATTATCAAAGTGGACAATGGATGAACCAGTATGTTTAATAGACAAACCTGTACCATTACATACACCGACAGTCTCATTGCCATCAAATGGGCGTTTGGAGTCAAGATTCGCAGTATTATTAGTTACATGTGCATTAACACCACTGTCTGCAAGCCATTAACAATTCAGGAATTCTGTATTAATATCAGCAACCATGGCTGCCAGGTCTGTAGGGGGATGATGTCCTTGAAAAGGAAAGTCCATTCGCCAAAAGCAATTCAGTGCCTGATGATTATTACCTTTGCAAATCTGGCAAAGGGAACGACCACCAGAGTTGGAAACAGGACGAACGTCCTGTTTCCAACTTGAATGGGCATAAAAATTTGGCTTTGCAGCGTTGGTGTTTGAAGACCTTGAAAATTGGAGTTTACGTTTTACAGGCTGAAACTTTGGTCGATTGGTGTATAAAGTAAAAGAGGACGTCTCTGGTGCATGATTGAGTGGAGCATGACGATTCAGAATTATTTCATGATTCAGTAGTTCAGACCTGAAATCAAAAAATGACATAGAAGCCTCCCGAGTGTGAAAAGAGTATGTAATAAAGTGTGTAAAAGTAGGATTCAGACCCCCAATAATAAAGGATATGAGATTGTCATCATCAACTAGTTTTCCAACAGCAGATAATTGATCTGCTAAGAACTTGGCTTCAGTCAGATACGAGGCACAAGTCAAGGAGCCTTGTTGAAGATTCTGTAGTTGACGTTTCAAGTGGGAGATGCGAGATTTGGATTGAGATGCAAAACGAGCAGCAAAAGACTGTCATGCCAAAAATGAGGAGTCCAAACCATAGAGTGAAGCCACCAGTGCTGGAGAAATAGAGGAGATGATCCAACTTAGCAGAAGTTGGTCACGACTCTGCCAACTGGTATAAGCAGGATTTATGAATTTATTTTTGGCATCATTATCATCAACAAACATAGCAGGGCAGATGTTAGAACCATCAATAAAGCCAAGCAAATTGTGACTTTTGAGAATAGGTTTAAACTGGACAGTCCACGCAAGATAATTTGTTTCATCAAGTTTGATAGAAACAAGTTGCGTTAGATTGGGAAAAGCAAAGTGGGATGAGGAGGAGAAACCAGACTCAGCCATGTATTTTTTTTTTGGAAAAAGCGAAAGCGAGATCTTTAAGGCGTAAGCTAGATTTACTCTGATACCATGTAAGACAATACAGAGAAAAATGATTTTAACTTAAAGTAGTCAAATCATGTATATTATTATAATTATATAGACGTTACAGCAATCATAACTCTCGGGATGATCACAACAGAGTACAAGTTTAAATATAACACAGGAAGCATTTGAAATCAAGCATCCTGGTTTGTAGGGAGCACGGTAATGATATCTTTGATATTCTTAACACTGGATGCATAAAAAATATTTTTTAAATGATTATTAACTTATTTTCTCATTATGTTTTAATTTGGAAAATAAATTTAAAATATTTGTTAGCTTATTTTTTCAATGCATTTTAATTTGGAAAATAAATTTTCTTATCAAATAAATCTTATAGTAAATTATATTTCTAGAAAATAGATTATTCTCTTAAATTTAATTGTAGTAAGAATAACTGTGTCAGAAATTATTTTTTAATATTTTATTAAAAAACAAATTAAAATATAAATTTATATAACAAAGAAAAAGACGTTAATTTTTTTCCCTCAAGAGATATACAGAACACAGAAAGAAAAAAGAAAAAATTGGAATTTCTACATGCTTGAATTAAATTTTGAGTTAAAGAATGGGGTTTCTGAAATTAAGAGGAGAAAATATATTAATATGGAATTAGTTATATTTCACAGGCAAGCATATCAAGCTAATAAAATGCAATTTAAAATATAGTCTCCGCTAAACCTTTGCGAGCTAACTTTCTTTCTGTTAAAAAAGAGGATGAGGGTGCCCATTGGGAGGAGCTTGCAGCCCATTTGACGAAGGGCTAAATGGGTTTATTATGGGATAGTTGGAGCCTCCTACTTGGACTGGGATCTGAGAAGAAACTTATGTTTATTTAACTACTATTATTATATTATATTATATATACAAATTCGTAACATTGTGGACATACTGTGTATATTTTAATAATTAATTTTAATAAAAAATAATAATAATAATTAATTTTGATGCTCAAAATTTTATTTTAGGTGATTTAATCTTAATTTAAAGCTAATTGTTTTTTTTTTGGACAAAGATGAAATTAAAAGAAAATAGACTAAAATAAAAATAAAAGCATCAAACGTTGGTAGTGTGCCAGAGATTTCATCAAAAATACATTTAGATCCTCAAACTTTAAAAATAATATTAATTATACAATTTAATTTCTTTTAATTTTTAAAAAAATAAATTTATTTTAGTATAAAATTTTATTTATATTATTTTTCAATTATTGATTTGAAAGAGAGGTGTCGTTGGTTTTTCTGGTGATGAATGAGAAGTCATCATTCAAGTCATTTGCAACCCCCAAAATAGAGGTTTTTTATGTTTACAGGTTTCATAAGATAAAAAAAGCTTAAAGGTAGTTGTTTAAGACCTTAATGTTGCTTAAAAATAAATAAAATAGTTGTTTAAGACCTCAATGTTGGTTAAAAATAAATATAAACTGCTTAAAATAAATATAAGCAGAGAAAGATAAATATGAATCGGTTTAATTTCTCATTTGTGGATTTTTTGGGTATTTTGAGCTAATTAATTAGACTATGAGTGTTCCAGAGGTGTTAGTGGGGTGTTTTTATACTGAAATAACTTAAAAATTAGTTTTTTTAGCAAGAGAGTCACTACCCTAATTTTTCAGACAGTACCAACTCTATCAGGCACTTTTCTTTTAAAAATAAAAAATATTTATTTTTAGATAATATTTATAGTATTATATAATATTTTTTATTTTTATTTTATTCAATCAATTTAATATGTATGTCTATTTATATTATTATTTGATTGAATAAAAAATTATTTAAATAAAAAAATAGCAAACACAACCCGGTAAATGTCCAATCTTGTGAGATTAAATAACTTGATCTGCACATGTCTCTTGATTTTTTTAGTTTAGTTTTTATTTATCATTAATAACTTTTTATTTATTTAATAACACCTTATTTGATTACTTGCATGCATAAACTTTTTAATTTGCATTTCAAAAACAAAATTAATGAGAAAATGCATCTAAAAAACCTGCATGCAATTTCTTTTTATAATAGATAAAAATATATGACTTGCAGTGAATTGCAAGTCACATAACTAGTAGAAAACACAAAATAGTATGGTGTTTTTAATATATACGTGTATTATTTATTCTCTTACATTTTACAATGAACTAAATGTTTAGAATTTTTTATTTTTCTCATTTTGGTCCACAAACCTTTTTTGCACCATTGCATCCTTTTTTAGCTAAATTTAAGGACAATTAAATTAAACTTGTTCATTAAGAACAATATTGAAAGACGAGGGATCAAAATGGAAAAGACAACACAAATGAATGATGGTTTCAAAGTTTTAAAAAACATTCACTTTAGTCATCAAACTTCACATGTTGCACCTATTTAGTCGCTCAATATTTTTTTTAATTTGATTTTGCACAAAAAGTTTATTTTTATTATTTTTAAGTTCATGATTTGAGAGAAAGAGAGAGAACACTGGATTTTGACGATAAATAGAAAAAACTATTGTTGGCAATAATTTTGATTATCAAAATGATCGATTTTTGCGTCAAGTAATTCTATTTGATGAAGAGACTACAACTTAGGCGTTTTTTACATTGAAATTGTCTAAAAAACATATATGAGCTCGAGAAATTTTTAATTTCAGGTTGATTTCGAGTTTTAGAATGGTTTTTTAGGTATTTAGAGGTCATGGATGAATTTATTAAGATATTTAAAGTATTTTTTAAGTGTTTTGGGTCAAAGTGAATTGAAAATAGATTTTGTTTTTTGAGAAATCCTTCAAACTTAATTTTTTAGCTACCATAATAGCTAGAATTTAGGCAAAGACAAATAATGCATAGTCTAACTATTTAAAAATAAAAATTAGAGTAAACAACATGTCATCTACCCTGAATACATCTAAAAAAAACACGTTGCTCGCAGGCACTCCTAAATGGTCTAGGCACTGGACTAATCTCTTCATTTCTTTCTTTTTTATAATCTTGGATTTTTAAAGGAAAATCATGCTTTTTTATATGTTTTTATTTAAATATTTTTAAAATTTATATTTAAGTTAATATCTATTCTATCTTATTTTTATTTTTGAATTTGTTTTTTATAAATAGTGGTTGTTTTTTAAGTATTTTGTATATATTTGATTTTTAAAAAGACTTTTCTAATTCATCTATAACTTTTTTTATGTTTTATATTATTAAACTTTATTTTTAAATAGTTTTTCTAATAAGTGCAACCTTATAAAATTATTTTTTTTCCTTGATTTTATTTAATCAATTTTATGAGTGTGTCTATTTATACTATTATTTGATTTAAAAATAATTTTAATAGGTATAGTTATTGAACATAATAGGATAAATTAACTGTATTGCGGATTAAATATATTGATTTATATCTACTTCTTGACTTTTTCAAATATATATTTAGTTATAATTGATGATCTATTTCTATTTGTTAACATACATGATTCTTGATTTATTTAATTAGATATACAAATAAATCTTTTAATTTATAGTTGATATTTTTTATGTAAAAAAACATGTCAAAATAGTTTACATGTTAAAATTTTTTATATAAAAAAAATATCCAACCCACAACAAAGTAATTTCTTCTTATATTTTTTTATTGAAGCCAAACAGGACCCTTGTTCTCTATTATGAAAAACATTATATTTGATAAACATGTCTCCTTAATTTTCAATGAGAAAAATCCTTTTTAGGCTAAATGTGATTTATATTGTCCATGGTACGTGTTTGGTATTTATAATATATGATGTTTTTTAAAAAATATTTATTATTTTGAAAATATATTTAAATCAATTTATTAAGATTTTTTTATTTTCAATAGTAATACTATAAAATTATTAAAAAATATATATAAATTTAATATTTTTTTAAGCTAATTATATTTTAAAGGGCGACAAAATCAACCTCACACGATAAAAAAGACAAACGGACCTTCCTGCGGACAATGTGTGTGCGTGTGTCAGCCTTTCACTGCCACCTGGCAAAAGTTAATTACTACGTCCCAAATAATTAATGAGTAATCAACCCTGCCCACCATGCCCATATGATATCAAAAAGAAGCCTGCTTAATTAGTCATCCTGTCAGTTTACATATTTTTTTTCTTTTATTAATTAATCAGTTAAAGAAATTGGAGAGGTTAAATCATAGTTTTTATTATATTCATATCGTCCTCGTTACTTATCTTTATCTTCTTAAAATAAAATTATATATATATATATATATTCAACAAGTGCATTTTATTTTCATAAAAAAGAATATTAAAAAAAGGGTGCATTTTATTTTCTCACAGTGATTATGTAGGCAAACAAATCCCATTATGTGCAATATAATTATATTGATTTTACCTCTTCCACGTTGCGAACCCTATTTGTCGGCTAATCACTAATTGATGAAAAGTCAATTAAGCCCTCCCCCACTACTCGGGAGATTGGAATCTTGAGAGCCAACGGCCCTGGTAGATTCTTTGACTTTGACCCAAAGATTCCATTTATTAGTAAGAACAGCACATGATGACCTCCAATCCCAAGGCCTCACAATCTCCTAGAAATGATAATTTAATCCCAATCAATGGATGCTGTTCACCCGATGTGATTTAGATAGACAGATAATCGGTGGTGAATAGATCATCAAATTAAACTTGAGATTTCTATCTAACTCGAAATATATTTTTATATTATATAAATATATTTATAGAATATTTAAATTTTCTTAATGTAATATAATATATTCATACTTTAATATTAACATAAAATACACATTTATAAATAATATTTAATATATATATCCATTATAAAGTAAAACATTGTTTTTCTAATTTTAATCATCTCAGTTCATGGGTTTAAAGGATTACTTTTGTTTTTTAATAGAACTCAATAGGACTCAATTAGGAGAATTTTTATTTTTTTTTAATCATGTAGTTAAACAAAAACATGTTATTAAATTTTAAGAAGTTTGTGGGCTTGTTCGTAGCTTTGACGAGTTTAATTTTTATTTTTTTATTTCATCATTCAATATCAGGTTAATTAAAAATTAAGTATTTTAATTTGTTTGATTTTGTTTTTTATGATGTTATCATAATTTAAAAAAAAATTCTCAGTATTGGTTTGACACTTGATTTTGTGATCATTTTTTTATCATGTAATTAAATAAAGAATATTTTAGAAAAAGAAAAAAATTATTAATCCTAATGGAGTCTATTACCCAACTTGCGGGTTTGATGTATTAACTTAGATTGCCCAGTTTCGAGTTTAACATATTGACTTGGATTATCTCATTAACAAGTTTAAACTCATTGAAATCCATGATTCAGGTCGTAAGATGATCGAGATCAATTCAATCTGGTATCATCTTAATATTTAAAAAACAATATCATTTTAATTTTTTTTAAAAAAATTATATTATGTTTTTACTTATGATTTAAGTAATTTTTAAACCCATTAAATTAATTAATTTATTTTGGGTCAGCTCTCATGCAATTCAATTAAAAACTTGAGTTAGGCGTAGAGTTAGGTTAGCAAATTTCAAGATTAAACTATTTAATTAGATTTAATGATATTATTAAAAAATCTTTACATTCTTAACATTTCTTTAAGTTTTTAAAAAGAATAGTTCGACTGGTAACGGAGCATAAATAATTTTACTAGTGTGTGTATATTAATTATTTTATTTTTTATTGATTAATAAATAATAATAGATAGTTTATAAATATTTAAATTTTTTAGAATATGAATATCAAGAAATTCAACCCGTTGATACCGATTACCTTCCATATCTACAGACCCGACAATTAGCACCCAGTACGTGAAGACAACGGCTGAACAAATGGCCATAAAAGAATGGAATTCGATGATTAGGCCCCTCAATCCAGGTTCTTCATTCATTCAACAAGCAAAGAGTCTTGCATCTTAAAAAGCCGATGATGTTCACTTGCGGAGCTATGGAGGATCATGCAAGTAAAGTTCCATTGTTGCGTACTAACCTTTTCTTTTGCTTGTCTAATCTATGGATTGATTAAAACTGGAGAACAGAGAGAGAGTTCCACAGCTTGCCGTTACGGTTGCTGTGTCTCTTTCAAAGACTAATGAGAAAGCCCCCCAAGCAAAAAAAATCAATGACATCTTACCTCATCTCTTTAGACTCAATCAGAATAAAAAAATAAAAAAAGGAAAAGGAATATTCACAAGTCTACTCATAGGAAGTCAAGTGACCAATGGCATTACATCTGATATGCCGCCATCATCATCAACTGGATGGGCATAATCATCCTATTATTTGATCAAACTTTCTTGCAACATGCAGCATCTGATGCAGTGAATCTGTTCCTTGCTGTGGGGATTATGTCTAGTACTGGAACTTCCATGAAGGAATAATTTTGCAAAAGCAGCAAGAATTGTCCACAAAAAATATGTTTTTCTTTTACCATATTTGATTAAACTCTGTATATTGCATCATGCAAACAGGTGAAAAAGTAACTTGGCACAAAGTGACAAGTCGTGAATTAGGTGAGAAGATCATTATTAGCTGCTAAGAAAATTGAAGCTCGTTCACTGCATTACAAAGTAAGAAAGATGAGCAACCCCACCAAAACACATCATCACTGTCTTTGTTATTGTGACCACAGAGAGTTGACAAATGAGGAGGTAGTTAAAATCTAAGGGAAACTATATCAATTTTTAACTAACCCCATCTTCCGTCCCATGTATATTTGGACTATTGGACCCCCCCACAACCTTCCCTCTGTATTTATTTGGTCCTGGTGAGAAGGCCATGAAGAGAGCTCCTTGTCTTCAAAATAATGATGGTCAGATCCTTTGAGTAGTTTCCTGTGGCCCTTCTCTTGTTCTGGCCCTATATGGGGCTCCACAGAGGGTACAAAAAACCTACCTGACTTGTACCTGAAACCACCTGCACATCGTAGTTTCGAAGTCTTCTGTATGTATCGGAACCTTTTTATCACCAGTTTCTGTCATGCCACTATGCCTTGTTTTCATTTATTACTTTTCATCTTGGTCCTCTTGTCATTGAGCCTTGGTTCTGCTTCTTGGTGCCCACGTAACTATGCTCAACAAAAGAATAGAGAATTTGAGCAGAAGACTGATCGTTTCTGGGAGTTCCAAGAGCAATCCAATACCTGGGTTGAAGTGGAGCTGCCATATGAACTTGTCTCTTGTGTTAATGACAACTGTACTACAGTGGGTAAAATTCATCCAGTAACAAGAGATGTAGATGAGAACTTAGAAAGAGAGAATAATGATTCCAAGAAAAATGAGAATCTGAAAAGGAAGGTTGAAGATGGAGGAACAGAAGCGAATTCTGAGATTGTTCTGCCTTTGAGGAAGAGAATTTCTCTGACTAAAATGTCTGAGTCATCCATTTGGGTCACTGGTGAAAGTGGGTCTATCTATGAGAGGTTCTGGAATGGAATCCAGTGGGTGATAGCACCCCATGATCTGCCAGTATTGACTGGTCATGCAATCTGTGTCTTTATTGTCAATCAAACTATTCTTGCTCTATCAGAAGCAGGAACCCTATATCAGGTACTGGTCTTCTTCGAGCTGCATAATCATATAAGCTCATAACAGTTGTTGTCTTGTCCCTATGATTTTGGAATAAAGCTTACACAATTCAACATCTTTGCAATTATCAAGCTTAGTTCCAAAAAAAAAAAAAACTCCTGTTTTAGGTTTCTTCTAAGATCACTTATATTTCTGCCCTTTAATTTACTATTCCTATCATGTTTCTATGAGTCTTAGTCTGGTGAGCAGAGATCGTTAATATCAGACTTGGAGACCAGCAAACCTTGATTGACTAGTAGTTGCTAGAGCCTTCTGTCTTCCTGTAGTACTGGATTCAATCAGGAAGGAACACATGCTTCTTTGTACTAACCATCTAATTTTCAATTTATATTATACAAGCACTTGTGATCAGTGTAACCTGGTCACCACTTAAGTCTGACATGCAGGCATGGCACTCTTGTATAACCTGGACTGGCTCCATGTCAATTAGCTCTACCACGTGTTTTGTATTTGAAGCTGCTCAAGCAATGGTCCCATGATTTTCTGATATATAAACAGAACACTGCAACTAAATAATTTCAATTGAAACCAAAACTAATTCTTCTTAGATACTTTTCTGCTAATAAACCGTGCAAGGAATCCGAATTTGACACTAAGCGTGCTCTGATGACTGCTTAATAAAAATGGATTAACTGCACACTACAACTGCTAAACTGCACTATTATTTCTAGTATGGGATCGTTTATCTTCTTTGTTTTCCCTTTTCAGATGATACTCGGTGAGAGCTCACAGCCAATTTGGGTAGAGTTCACACCTACTCTCGACGAAAGCACAAATAGAGAAGCAGAACAAAGTTCATTGATGCTAATAAATTCCGGCCTCATTTCTCATGATGGGCTGTGAGTGCAATATTTCTGTTTCAATACATACCAGAGTCCGAAACAGCATAATCACATTAAATTACTGCAGCAAATGTGCTAATGAACTCCTTGCTTCCACCGCGTTACTTTCCAGGAAAATTTATTTCTGCACAAAGAATGGCTCGTTATTAGAACTCAGTGAGGCAGAGCCTCCAAGGTAAAACTTGTGCTTCTGAAACTAAAAACCATCATCGCTAAAACTAGTTTTATTGCTTTTGAATTTTCTTAACTGCTCACGGTGTAGATTCTGATGAGGAGACTCTAATATTAACGAAATTTATGCTATAAACATGGAACAGATGGGAAAATCACGGGCGACCACCTGGTGCAGATGTTGCAGCAATTGTTGATGCTGCTACTATTAGACCAGACGTAGTATATACCATAAGGTGAGATCTCTCTCAAATCAATAACTCGATGCAACTCAAAAATTAAAAGAGACTAGGTTAACAAGAAGTATAATCTAATTGAAATCACTGTTATTATTTGACTCCTGATAAGTGCACTGCCAAACATCAGATTAGATATGATGACGCCTGTAGTTATTTTCAGATATTCTGTGTAGGTGTCCAATCAAGCCACGCTTTGTGGCTAAGTTGGCCCCTCGGTTCTTGGCTATTATCTTCGTTTTCATTTGAAACAAAGTGTGCTGCAATGCAGTTCCACAGGAGATCTTTATGAATATGATAGGAGCTCAAAGCCATCATGGAAGAAGCATATATGGGCAGAAGGGACAATAGTAGATGCTTCTCTGATGCCATCAATGGGATGCACACTACATGGCTTGAGTGGAGAATACTCCATCTCTCTTTTTCTTCTAACTAAGGTACCATATCTGTAAACAAAAACAAATTACTACAAACACCCATACAACAGTAAGTGATAAAAAGGCAACACAAACAGGGGGAATAATATGAAGAACAAATGTTTTCCAGAAAGCCAAATTATCATCTGACCTCTACTCACAATATTTTCTGTATATCCAGGGTGGTAAATTGGTAGAGAGACGATTAAACCAAAGGAAGTGGAAATGGATAGTCCATGGAAGTCCCAAAGATCATAAGTTGACATCTATCACACCAGTTGTACAAGATGAGACAAACGAAAAATTCTTATCATTATTTTTCACCACGTCGTCTGGATCGGTTTTTGGGTATCGAATATTGAAACAGTCAGGTGAGTGAAGCAGGTGGTATAAATTCTTCAGAATCTAAAAACGATGAGGCCTTTCACTATTCCTTTTCTTATGCTTTCTAATGATATTCCTCCATGGAGTCAGTGAAGGACAGTTGCATAACAAGGACAATCTACATATGTTTCTCCCTTTTACCAGGGAAGGGAAACTTCTGAAACTCCTAGGTAGTTCCATGTGCCATGACTGGCTGGTGAAAAGCAAGACCTGAAAATAGTGAATTACTTCCTCTAATCGCACATTAAGATTCTCAGAGCCATTCATTGGAATCCATTTTTCTCTACATATGTTTCTCCCTTTTACCAGGGAAGAGAAAACTTCTGAAACTCCTAGGGAGTTCCATGTGCCATGACTGGCTAGTGAAAAGCAAGACCTGAAAATAGTGAATAACTTCCTCTAATCGCGCATTAAGATTCTCAGAGCCATTCATGGGAATCCATTTTTCTTTCAAAGCCCTCGGTGTATTTTAAAAGTTATCCATAAATGGAGCACAATAGAGAAGCTTTCGACGCATATAGCTAGCAAAAAAACTAATAGATGTATAGGAGTATTTACAATAGGTTTATTCACCCACACTGCTTCTTGAATGAAATTAATAGCTTTCAAAATGTCTACTAAAGAAATTTTGGAAGAACAAAAATCACAAATGAATGACTTCTTGTTTTGGAACCATTTCTGGTAGATCATGGATTTTTAAAAAATCAACAAGATAAAAACATGATTTTCAGTGATTTGCTTTTTTCTTTTTGTCATT
>NW_011499990.1:209169-222958 GCF_000495115.2 Populus euphratica | reverse complement strand
CCATGAACTGCCTTGAAGGCATAAAAGACGAGCCAAATGAACAAGGAATCACAAGATCAATGGCAAGAAGGCGAAAGGGAAGTAAAGCACAACAAGATTACCTATTTGCAGGTGCCAATGGACCGAATAGAGATCCAGAAGAATATAGTTTCCCAGATAACTGGATCAACACTAACTTTCGTCTGCGAATGATACATGGAGGCAAATCATTTTTCCTTGTTACTGATGATGGTTTGACTTATGAACATCTTTATGCTGAAAATTTATGGCTGTGGCTAAGGCATGATCACTCAACACCAATGAAAGGTGCCCTTGGAAACTACAATGGAAGTCTCTTTTTGGTAGACATCTACGGGAGTCTGCTTATGAGAGAAAGGAGCGATGAGGGGCTAACATGGGTAAATTGCACTGCCATGAGGAATCTCGGGCGTGTTATTGGAGGCCCTCCATGGGATGGAATTCCAGGTAAAGCTCCGAAAGTTACACCAGAAGATGCAATCTTCTTTGTGAGCAAAAATGGAAGGCTGCTGCAGTTCACAGTAAGTAGAATAAACCAAAGTATTTCTATTGGTCTACGACTCCCATACACATCCAAAAGATTAAAAGCATCAGAGAATTTCTTTTCCTTCTTATGGTTCACTTAATTTTTCACTTTGTCATTGTCACCATCACCATCCATACATACAAGTAGTATTTCATGTCACCAGGCAACCAAGAAACATTATCAATCAATTGAAACAAAAATTCTGGAATATTACTTTAAACATCGACTTTAGGCTAGAAAGCCAAAGCAGAGAGTATTTCTGTGATTTTCCCAGAACTATAAAGCAGCTCATTGCTGATCCGTTAATCAAATTTCTATGTAGGTTGCCCTGAGGAAATTCAAATGGAAAGATTGTCGAAACCCTCCAGATACCAAAGTTGCAAGTATTGTTGACCAGGAGCTGTTCCGGGATAACATAGTGTTTGTCACTGGAAGGAATGGGAGGCTATACCAGTATAACAAAGTGACTGAATTGTGGCATGAGCATTATCAGTCACAACATTTGGTTCTATCAAGATCGCCAGGAACTGCTATGAGACCATCCTCACCATCACTCACAGGCTCACTATTTATGCTTTCAGAAGATGGTGGACTAGTTGAATACCATTGGAATACTGGTGATGGCTGGAATTGGATTGAACATGGAACACCTAATAAAGGTGTAACCTTGATCACTTCCCCTAGCCCATGTTTTGAAGGTAATCAACTTTTTCTTATAGGTTCAGATGGAAAAGTATACGTTAGGTATATGGACAAAATGACATGGAGATGGAAAAACTGTGGCTTCCCTCATGTGGGACAATTAATGAATGAAGATCAAACACAAGAGAGGGGAAATGATAATAATGAAGAAGTTTGCATCGATGAAGATTTTGCAGCCAGCTTGGAGAACGTTGCACGGAAGTACAGTGATTTTAATAGAAACTGTGACCCAAAGGTTGGTACAAGTATCTTTTCCATTGTTAAAACTCGTCTTCTAACTGGCTGCTGGCCAGCATTAGTGATGGGAAATCAATGATGAGTGTTTTGAACATTCACAGGTGGCACCAACAAGGCCGATCCCATTTTCTGATGATTCAGTTATCTTCGAGCTTGGGGATGGAAGAGTAAGGAACACTTGTTCATTTGCCGTTTCTGATTTTCAACAATTCCCAGCATTCTTGACAGCAAATTCATTAGAAATGTTTTTCAGGAGACATAAATTTGAGCAATATTTTCTATCTACAATTCATGCCCTTAAATTCTACTTGTTGCAAGCTTCTAATCTGAAATACTCTTCCAAGGTAACATAAACATGTTAAGTAAGAATGTTGCTCACATTAATAATTATGACAGTTGGCAGAGATGCGAAGAGTGGAGGGCACTCATTGGGTATGGTCACGCACCATTGCCACTCCAACAACCTCGTGCATGGCTAATTATTGGACCGCTGTGGCTTCATGAAGAAAACATACAACGTAGAGAAGAACATGTCAGAAATATACAGGCACAGAGCTGCTACAAATACACGAATTTTGTACATTTAACAAAGAAGAATAGCGAAAGTTACCATACCTTTTTTCGCTTGCTGTGGGAGAGCAAGCTGGAATTAGATTTGAATCATCAGGAGCAGAATTTCTAACACGATTGATTGTACAGCGAAGGAATTCAATGGTGAAGGAAGCAAGGCTGTGAAAAAGCTGAATAGATATTATGATTATCATCATTGACATTGTATCTAATGGATCTGGTGATTTCGTGATGATGATGATCCTCTGACAAGCAAACGAGCAAGCTACATTAGAGGCTTTCTTCCTTCCTCTTGGTAGACGTACGTACCTCCACCACCATTCATCATGAAGTGGATGACACCACACACAGTAGTTGATTATTCATTTTTAGCCCAGTTTTGAAAGGGAAATATTTTGCTAGCTGAGCACATGACGACGACATTGTCAGGACCCCTTCATAAGTGCATTGATTTTCTGGATGTTACGTGGTTTTAGCAACGCGAATGCCTTCTCTTAGAGCAAACTTGTACCTAAATGTTCGGAAGTTTGCTAGTGATAATCACTACAGCCAATTTATTTGCTGAAATCCTCTTGGTCGACGTACGTACCTCCACCACCATTCATCATGAAGTGGATGATACCACACACAGTAGTTGATTATTCATTTTTAGCTCAGTTTTGAAAGGGAAATATTTTGCTAGCTGAGCATATGACGACGACATTGTCAGGACCTTCATAAGTGCATTGATTTTCTGAATGTTACGTGGTTTTAGCAACGTGAATGCCTTCTCTTAGAGCAAACTTGTATCTAAATGTTGTTCGGAAGTTGCTAGTGATAATCACTACAGCCAATTCATTTGCTGCATAAAAGTTTTGCTTTTTGAAAAGATGTTTCTTTGTAAATTAAATTATTTTTTAATGTTTAAATAATATTATGAAAAATAAAATAGAATTTTTAAAAAATATTTAATTATATTATAAAAAATAAACTGAAAAATAATTTATTAATATATTTTTTTCAAATTTATTAAAAAATAAGAATGAAATCTTATAAATGAAAACTTAAAAGAAGAAGAAAAAATCTAATTTCTTCAACTATTTAAAATATAATAAATAACAATTAAAAAGATAAAAATTAAATTTAAAAGATAAAAAATTTTAAAAAATTGAAAATTTTAAAATAAAATTGCAATCTCAGATACAAAGAAATATTAATTACAGATCAAAAATATGGTAAATAAAAAATTTTAATTGAAAAATAATTAAGAAAAGCAAATATCAATAAAAAATAAAAATCAAAGTTGATATACAAATTAAATTCTAAGGAAATTAAAAAAAATCAAAAAAATATATAAAAAAAAAAGATTAAATTTAATATAATAAATATTTCTGAGGTTTCCATAATTTTAGTAAAATACTTTTCATTTAAAATAAAATAAAATAAAAGGCTACTTTCCTAAAAACTCTGACTATAAAGTATTTTCCAATGATAATTTTATTAATAGTAAACAAAAACAAAAAAGTTTTGAAAATGATTACTACACGGCCTACATGTACAAAAAATGAAAAATGCTCATGATTTAGCTCGTAAAAATGTTCGCATTCCTCTCCTGGAGAGCGGGAACATTTTGCTTCTGTGACTCCCAAAAAGAAGAGGGATGCTGGCCTTCCTTGCCAAGATCTAAACACCATTTGCTATCTGGAACCCAATCAGTGTTCAAATTCGGGCAAGATGCCTTGCTAAAAATCTATGAATTTAAAAGCCGAATAAAGATGCTAAAATTGCCTCACATGGGAAAAGTTTTACACTGAACTTTTTGCTCGTCCCGAAATCTCTCGGTACTGGAAAAAAAAAATACACGTCTCAAGTGACCAAATAAACCAGATTACTAAACTTAAAGATTAGTACAAAATCAGCGCCAAATACACAGATTACAAAACTTTAAGGTTAGCGTTAATCAGAGCCCAAGCACCATTCAACAAAACAGAAAAAACCTGTGACCAATTCGTAAACCCATTGAAGACAAGAACCAACCATGATCTTCAATCATAATTACGTATCAAACACCTCAATGAAAACTCGTACACATTCATAATGGAAATCACAATCCATTAATATCTCCTCCTAGGACTCCTTGAGCGATTCGTTCGTTCAGGTCTGCAAAAATTTAAAGGGCAACAAGTTATATTCCCAGCTGACACAACTAGAGAAATATCAAATAAGCCAGACCAGATCTAACTCAATATTTGAAGCGACCCATTTACAGTCACAGAGGACAGCATCATGATCTAGCCTCGGGAAGATACTATCATATATTTTTAGTTGGTCTGGGAGTCATGTATTAGTAATGGCCAGTTCCTTTCCAAATAGACATGCCACAAAATTATGCATAGGCAGGTACTTGTGAAGCTGTGCTCAAATCATGTCCAGTACTCACTGTAACCCCAATTCTCAATTAAAATGATCAAAAGAGTCCTAAGAAATAACAACAGGAAGATACAAGCTGCTGAAGCTTATAGCCTCTTAAAAATGCCTGGACTATTTCATAAGACAATCCACATCAAAGCCAACTCTTCCATTTTCAATTTGCCCAATCTGAGCTTGACACAATGTCATTAGAAGCAGTGTGAATTTCACCATGTTATCTAAGATCACTCAATAAAAGCTCGCTCCAACTGAAGAGCACTATGTTTTGCTTTCTTTCACTAAATATAATGGCACCTTGAATTTGACCAGGTTTGGGTACAGTCTGGTCATACAACTCCTAGAAATCTATCATTACCAGCCATTGTTTTTTCCTTTACAGACTACAGGCAGGTTGAGACATAATTTAAAACTTCAACATGCAATTTTCAGAGTTCAAAGATCCCAGATATTGTAATTTTTTTGAAATTCAGAGAAACATTGATCATTTCAGGAGAGACACATTTAATTTCACTGACACCTTCTCTCTCTAATAATATATCATCTCCAATAATTTTCAGCTTACAAAAGTAAGGCACAGAGACAGACCTCGTGTTCTTTCTTCTGGAGGCCCAATTGCTGGGGCCATTGCTGAAGGCCCAATCAACATAGATAATCTGTTCGAGCAATGTTCCCCCATTCATTGAAGATATTGCATTCTCTGCTTGCTCAAAATTCTCATATTCTATCAGCGCATAGCCCTTGCAAAAAAAAAAAAAATTGTCAATTTAATGAAAGAATATTTGTTTCAGAATTTTTCTACAAAGACAACAGGCCAATGTTATTGTTAATTTTCATGACCAAAACAACAGCATGAAATCATCTCATTAATCAAGAAAAGAAAATTTGTGAGGAAGGAAGACAGAAAAATAATATAGCACTGAATTTGACCACATTGAATCCAATTGAACCAATAACATGCTATTTACCAAACATAAGTACATGTCACTCCATATATGTTGAATGTTATGATCCTTTATTCTGGGTGGAATGCGTGTATTTTACAAGTATTGAAATTGACTACCACAATGAAGCGGAATTTCCTTAGCACAGAAACTAGTTCTGGCTAAACGTTGACCTTCACATTATTTCATTAAACATCAGCAGCATTTAAAAACTTGGAATTAATAAGTTAACAATTTCCTTCACAACAAAATTACACAACCAATATGTGGACACATGCTCAGCTATCATATCCAACACAACAGCAGAGCAACCAATGCAACCCAGAATCCTAAACAGCAGCACTCAACTTCTCTACTCTATGAGCAATTATATTTAATAAAGTCCACTCACATGATGATCCATGAAAGAAAATAGCAACAGGTAGTAAAAAATCATCAAAACCACCACTGTCTCAGTTCCTCACCAAAAAGCCCAGCACCATACACGCTTTTTGTGCAAAGAGCAACTGGTCCAGTGAGATTGCTCTGTGCTAATCTTGAATCGATCAGATTTGTTCTGGTTTGGGTTCCAATTGAAATGTGAAATGGTTTAGAACAAATGCTCCAAACCAAAAATCAGCAAGGCATAGGACCTTGTAGTAAAATTGATCTTTGTTTTGAACTCAATTTAACAGTGGTTTTCACTAATATGAACACCCAACATAACAAAAGAACAAACCAACTGGAAATAAGATTCAAAAGAAGAGGAAAAAATTTTCTTACCTTAACAAAACCAGTGCGGCGATCAAGATTCAAATGCAAATTTTTTATTTCCCCAAATTCACCGAAAGCTTCTTGCAGATGATCATCTTGTGCTTCCTCATGCACTCCACTCACCAAAATTATCCATCCTTCAACAGCTGTAAATAGATGGAACAATTATCATCCATCTCAGGTTCCAGAATCTCAGGTTCCAGAACAAAAGGAAAGCTACTTTTTTAAACAAATGACATGAGATATCAGCTAGCAACAACAAAATATTATCTGATCACACAATCAGAAATTTCAAAGCATCAGAATTATTCACAAACTGCTCTATGAAATGATTAGGAATAAAAGGGTACAATTCTTTAAATAGTAGTGGAGACGGATCTGGTAAATTAATACTCCAACAATAAAATTAAAAAAAATAATAAGATTAGTTTAGGAGAATCCCCAAGAAGGAACAACATTCTTAGCACACTGTGGACTGTTTTCAACCTATTTTAGAGCTAGGTTATTAGTAGATGCAAGTGGATAACTCCAAGGCATCCTTCCATCAGGCGATCCATAGGGTTAATTACTCTCAATGTCATATTTTTGTTATTTCAAACAAAATTGAGAGTGGGGTTTCACAATTTGTCCTATATGTTTACTTGCATCACATATACAAACAAAAACAGAATAATCAACCTGGCATTTAAATAATAACCAGGAAACAAACAGGATCAACCACATCAATTTACAATTAACCACCTCAAAATTCACTAGAACCATTCAAAACCCTACTTTCTCAAAAAAAAATGCGAATAATTCTGAAACCCTAGAATTTAAACAAGCAAAAAGTATCTAGGGTTTAAACTTCACTGACATCGCTGGGGGCCAGGCCCACCATCAGAACCGAGGGAATCAAATCCACGACCGGAGAGGCGGCTCTGTCTCTCAGCATCAACCTCTTCTCTAAAGCCACGGCCTTTAGTCTTTTTAGGAGCGGAGAGTGAAGAAGACGCGCTGCCTCCAGTAATAGCTGACTTTAACTTGGGGAGTGGAGCACGAGGTGAGGAGGAGGCGTCAGCGTCAACGGCACCGTCTTCGTCCATCAAATCATCTTCCTCTGGCTCAAAATCCACCGCTTCGGCCTCCGTGTTTGCCATTATTATCGAGTGGTTTATCTCTCAGGAAATCGCGAAGGGTGGTTCGCTCTATTTTCTCTACAATTTTGTGAAATGTTTCTTTCTGTGCTCTGTGTTAGGGTATTTATACTAAGGGTTTGGGTGTTCCTTTCTTATCAATCAAGTGCGCCGTTTTATCGATTGAGAATTATAATTTAATACCTATAGTTTAACATAGTTTATTTATTAGTCCTTATGCTGTCATCTTTCTTTTTCTGTAGATAATGGATTCAAATACCTGGAAAAATTAAAATTACCAGGCTAAACAAATCGGGTAACAAAAATAAATAAAATCAAGTGATGGGCTGAGTTGAAATTTAAAAAAAATGACTTGAACAATTTTTCGCAGAAAAATCGTTAAGTTGGAATTTTTCTTAGGGGACGCTTTTTTAATTAAACTTTGTTGGCGAGATAACCTTGGAAAAAATAATCTACACAGGGTCCACTTTCCTTTTTTTAAATAAAATATGGGTAATACTCCAATTTTAAATGCTTCCCAAGTTACAATTATAAATGGATTTAAAAATATAGGGACAAGATAATAATATTTAAAATTAAAAGATCTATTTTTTATTTTTGTTATATTTTAAGTATTGAATTGTAATTAATTCTTTAAGGCTTCTCAAGGGTACCGATTTGTTCTCCTATGATTCCAAAATTATCACTCTCCCCGACCATCACCCTTGCATTCTCGCTCTCTCCACAATTTTGTACAACATGGTTTCTTTTCAATTGACATTAAAAGAGTGTCAATTTAATGGGGTTTTGATTCCTTGAAAATTATTTTTAAAATTTTTTAGTGTTTATTTAATATTAAAAAGTTAATCAATAAAAAATATTTTTTAGTTAAAAAAATTGGTTTGATTTACAGAAAAAGTATTTTCTTTTTATTTTTTTTATTTTGAATCAAAAACATTTTTTAAAGGTTACGAAAAAATCAAAAGTGTTTAGTTTTTGGGCCTCCACAAACAGAAAGGGGAAGTATCCAATTTGAATCCACCTATCCCATGGGCTGGTCCATTTTCATCCTTTCAAGATTTCAATTTAAATCCATCCATCCCATATGTTGGGCCGCTTTCAAATCCTACTTGGATGTAGATATGGATCCACTTGACAAAGACAGCCCAGATGAAATTGATGTGAAATCACCAATTTCTCCCTCTCTCTCTGCACACACACACAGCGCAAGTGGGCCAGTGGCAATAATGCCGCATGGACAGATGCAAAAGACCCCGAGCCCAGTGCAAAAAGAGACGTTGACTGGATGGCACGTGCTCGCGGGGTCCCCCACCACGAGCAATATTGTGTTTAAGAAAGTCTATTTATTTTTTGGCTCGTGCCACCCCCTGGATTCACTGTATGATATGTTTTTGTCTTCCTCTTCCACAGGTTTTTGGTGTGGTTAAATCTATTTATTTCTTGAAAATCGGGCCTTTTGTAACATGCACGGCCCATCTTTTCGATATCAGTTATTCATTTTTCTTTTATTCATTCTCTTAGACAAATCAGACCATTAGCACTCGAAATTATTATTATTATTATTATCGATGATAATAATAATGATAATTTAAATATTTGATGATTTATATAGCCACGCAATGGCTATTATAAAAAAAAAATTATTTAAAAACTTATGTAAAAATTTGAGCATAATTTAACAATTAAATTTAAAATTATAATTCTTTCAGAGTTGTTATTATTGTTTGGTATTATCAAATCTTTTTCTGTATTTAAACCTATCCTTATGATTTATAAATGCATTTATTATATTATTTATATAATTTATTTGAGATAAATTCTTATTTACTTATAAAAAAACTCACATCTAATTATTTAAAATTAATTATTATTGTGTGAATAGTAATATTTTTATATTTTAATTGGAGCCAGCTAATTAATTTGCATGAATAATGGATAACCATACTTCATTTCATTGTTCATGCTAAACAAATAGGAGAATCTAATGAATTAATCAGCAATAACAGTGAATAGTCATGCTCCACTCTTCATACTAATTTAATGGATTAATTAGTATGAACTGTGGAGCATGGTTATCCGCTGTTCTTCCTAATTAATCCATTAGATTCTTCTATTTGTTCAAAAAAAAAAATGAAAGACCATTCTTATAACATTTTTTTATTACAGCTAAAAGGAATAGTGTAGCATAATATACTGTTCACGTGAACAGTATAATAAGCAACAATGTTCCAGTCGAACTGGTTCTAGCCGAACCGATCTCAGACTTCAAATACATTAAACTAAGTCTGATCCAGTAAAATAAAAATTATTTTTTATTTTTTAATTGTATTTTATATAAAAACTAGTGTTTAACATTATTTAATGACATTATATAAATTAGACAGAGATCGCTTGATGACGTAATATTTATTGAATTTAATCGCAATTCTAATTTTTTCCCTGATTATATTTTACCTGATGTTGTTACGTGCTTAAAAAACAAAAAAAAACTGTAATCCCTGTCGAATGTATTTCATATATAGTGAAATTGTAAATAGTTTAATGGAATAATAAAAAATATTTCATATAAAGTATTATTTATTTCATGATGTAATAACAATAGTTAAATCTATAATATTTAAATTAAAAGTCATCAATATTGATAATAATTTTTTAAAATTATTTTATAACCTTAATTTCAAAAGCATTATTAATCAAACACATTATACTACTTTTTGTTCAACTTCAGTTTCAACCACAGTTTTAACCAAACATATATTTTTTCAAAACAACCTCAACTAAAAGCATTTTTTATAAAACAACTTTTTTTAAACTACAAACACAGCAGCAACCGCAATACCAAACACACTCGAAACTTGATACGTTCTGGCATGTAGACTTAATTACTCGAAATCCGACATGGGCTGAGTTTCAATTTAATTTCTTTTATATATTTATCTGATTAAATCTAGATGATTTAATAATTAACTTGTCAACCCAAATAAAACTTATTTGGATCAACTCTAAGAATTATATATAAAAAATACTTAAAAGAACATAGTTTTAAACAAAATATTTTACCTGGATTAATCTCATAAAACTATGCACGGATTTTAAAACAATCCATACACCGAATCATTTATTGTCGCAATAAAAAGACAGGGAGAATAATATAAATGGTCAATCCTTTATTTTTTTAATAGATGTCACTAATTCGAATGTCATAAATTTCAGGGTTGTTTGAGGCATATATAGTCGTTAACTTCATAATTTCAATAAATTAGTCGAGATGCATGTAAGCTGGTCTAAATACCAACAATTAACAAAAAAACAAAAAAAAATGTTGAAATAGCACCATTCTTTTTCCTTGCTTCCCCTTCCTCTTTGCATTCAAACATAGTTCATTTCTGAAGCTTTCGTGATATTGTATAGTATACTATTAAAATACTTGAAAGTGTATTAATGATTTTTTTTGTTTGAAAATATATTAAAATATTTTTTAAAATAATTATTAATGTTGGTATGTGAAAATAATTTAAAAATATAAAAATATTATTATAATTTTTTAAATTAAAATTCAATCTAATCACATTTGGAACGGAACGGAACACCAAACCGGAGACTAACCTGTTTGGTTACGTGGTAGCGTCTACGTTTCGTATGGTTTCATTTTGCAGTTTATTTGGTTAATTAAACGAATGCTTGTTACTATTTATGGATCCTATGATTTGTTACATTCGAAACACAGAAAAAAAAAAAGCAGCTAGGAGATCTTCTTGTGCAGCAAAATGTTGAACCGTGCTTTACCATTCAACGAACAATAGAGCATGACTCCACTGTTCACCGAATAGCGGAGATATATATCTACTATTTCTGTAAATAGTTTTTTCTATAAAATTATTTTTTTACTTTAATTTCAAAAGTATTATTAATAAAATATATTAAATTATTTTTTAAAATCTTAATTTCAACAATAATTTTAATTAAATATTTATTTTTTTAAATTAACTTTAATTAAAAATATGTTTTATAAATTACAATTATAAGAGCTACTGTATTATGAAAGACACTTACGTGATACAAAACGTGTGAATTGTACGACCAGCGGTTGAGATATGGAAGCATCTATCAGAGTAAATGGGAAGTGACTACAAATTCTGCATCGCGCTTACGGGAGGGGGCGGGGGTGTTATGTCAGAGTGAAAGCAAGTGAACGTGCACTCTTTCGAAACGACATGGGACTAGTAGTCACATGCCTTGTTTCAGGCGCGTGTCCTAGCGAACACGGAGACCAGACAAAACGAGTTGCTGCCCTCTTGTCTCTTTGCAAGAACGTCATCCAACAGCTCTATTGTTTATTCAAAATAAAATCAATAAAATGGAATTTCAAAATAATGCATGTGACCTTTTGAAAAAAGTAAACCGTTGAAAATGCAGAATTTTAGATGACCTTTTGATACACCAATAATGCAACTATCTCATTTTTCACTCATGGTTTTTTAATAGTTATAACGAAATAAGAAAATTCCCTACTTTAAATAAAACTGTTTAGAGTTTATTAGGGTTATTTTTCGTTCTATTTTTATGATATATTTTTATTTTAATTTTTTTTATGACATCACTATATAAAAAAAACACTAATAAAAAAGTTTAAAATTCAAAACCAATAGCATTATGAAAATAGTGGTTATGATTCTGGTATTTAGTAGGTGTTTGTTTACACGGTACCTTCTGCTTTTAAAGCTACCCGTGTAAACATGAAGTTTAGTAATATAAAAACTTAATTGCTTTTCACGTGAGACTTATATATATTTTTATTCGAAACATCGTTTTGTGAGAAGCAGCTGCTTCTCACGCCTGCAACCAGGTGAATTGACGTGAGGCACTGTTCACTTTGAGTGAACAATGTCAGACAAGTATAATTCACCTTCACGTTATTCATGTGAACAGTGCCAGTTCAATAACTACTTACATAAAAAAATTATTTTTATAAATTATATTGTACTCTAAAAACCAGTCTATAATATTATTTAATAATACTACATAAATTAGAAGAAGATCACTTGATGATGTAATATTCAGAGAATTTGATCACAAGCCCAATTATATTTTTGCCGGGTCAGACCTAGTTAAAAAATTTAGTTTTTATTTTTATTTATAATTGTGTTTTATTCAGAAAACTAGAAGAAGATCGTTTGATAACGTAATAAAAAATTCAGTTTTTGTTGTTACACGTTTAAGAAACCATAGAAAATATAGTACTTGTTGGATAGATTTTGCAAGTGATGAAATTGCACATAGTTTAATGAAATAATAATAAAAATATTTGATATCAATATTATTTATTTCATGATGTAATAACAGTGGTTAATTTTGCAACATTTAAATTAAAAACCATCAATATATATATATATATATATATATATATATATATATTATTTTATAACCTCAATTTGAAAAATATTCTTTTAACCAAAAACATTAAAATAATTTTTGCTCAATCTCAATTTCAACTACATTTTTAACCAAACATATATTTTTTCAAATCAATTTCAATTTGAAAAATATTCTTTTAACCAAATACATTAAAATAATTTTTGCTCAATCTCAATTTCAACTACATTTTTAACCAAACATATATTTTTTCAAATCAATTTCAATTTGAAAAATATTCTTTTAACCAAATACATTAAACTAATTTTTGTTCAATTTCAATTTCAACTACAGTTTTAACCAAACATATATTTTTTCAAACTAATTTTAACTAAAAATACTTTTTTACAAAATATTTTTTTTTAAATTATAATCACAACAACTATTATAATACTAAACGTAGGCTATTTGTTTATACGGTGGAGTTTGCATTTAAAGCAAAACATAAAAACCAAAGATTTGATAAAGAAAAAATCACTAATTACTGTTCATAGACCCTATTATTTTTTGTGTTTCCAATGCAGGATTGAAAGAAGCAGTCAAAGGTTGCCTTCACATGCATCCCGTTTGTTTCCGTATATGATTAAGTTTTCATTCTCTACAGGCTCTACATGGTAAAAAATTAAAACTAACAAAAAATGCACGGGGTGCCAAACCGAATAAAATAATTTATGCCAATGCCAATGCCAATGCCAAGCTATCACTAGCTTACTTCTTATAAATGATGATTACGGCCATGTTTGGATTGTGGTTAAATTATAATTATTTTTTTATTTTTAAAAATAAAAATAAAATAAAATTATCATATATTAATATCAAAAATAAATTTTATAAAATAAAAAATATTATTTTAATATATTTTAAAACATAACTACCAACCTATCCGACTCAGTAAAATAAAATAAATTTTTTTTAATTATGTTTTATTTAAAAAATTAATGTTTCTTTTTAATTGTGTTTTATTAAAAAATTAATGTTTAACATTAGTTAATGATTGCAATACTTGTCGAATGTATCCTAGTAACAATAGTTTAATGGAATAATAAAAAATATTTTATAATAATGATTATTTATTTCATGATTTT
>NW_011499990.1:178948-208917 GCF_000495115.2 Populus euphratica | reverse complement strand
TTTGATTTACGTGGGGTGTCCGGGCCAGCTTGCGCGCACCACGACTAATCCCCACGACCCATTAAATATCCTACAAACCTAATAAGTATGTAAAATATCATAAAGATGACAAATATGCACGCCAGGACTCGAACCTAGATCTTTTTCCACTAAGCACTGGAATGAAAAGCATTCTTAACCAAACACGTTAAACTATTTTTTTGTTCAATTTCAATTCCAACTACAATTTTAATCAAACACCTATTTTTTAAAACCAACCTCAACCAAAAATATTTTTTATAAAACAATTTTTTAAACCATAACTATAACAGCCACCGCAATACCAAACACACTCTTAGACAATGTTTGACAACACAATATAAATAGTGTTTTATTGTTTTAATTTTTTAGTTAAAAATTATTTTTTATATGTTTTTGATTGTTTTAATATATTAATATTAAAAATAATTTTTTAAAAAAATAAAAAAAATATTATTTTAATATATTTTTAAATAATTTTTTTAAAAAACAATCATAATTATATTTTTTTAACAAACCTTTAATGTGATAGGAATATTTATAACGATAATAGTAGCATGGTGATTATTGCCGTGACAGTAATAAAGTTAAAGTAAAGATAAAGCGAAGATATTTATGAAATGACTATTGTTTTAATAACAAGATGGTTGCGTTGGATATCTAATTACATATAATAAGCAATCGATAAAATGATAATTATACCTTTAACAAGACGTTAGCTGGCGGCGGCGGCTAGTGATTGCGGGGTTAATGGTGGTTATCAAGCGGCTGTGATGGTAATAGTTGCTACGGTGGTGGCGATGAATATCAAAAGCTGGCATTGCCAAAAAAAAAATTAAAAAAATTCCTATTTCATGAATATTCTCCATAGCTAATAAGATAAATAGAATGCTATTTTTTTGCGACACGGATCTGATAGCACAATAGTTAATGGCTTCACTGCGTGCAAACAAGAAGCAATTTATATGTAAATTAGTGCTTGGCCTAACAATTTTTTTTTACTGCATCTGGATTCAAGTTCTTATATGAATGTTTATTATCTTCGCGGTGTCTTATATATCTTTTGGATTTGCAGGGTATTCAATAGACCATAAGGATTAACCATGGTGCACATAAACTAGTCTGAATACTCCATGTAAATAAAAAAACAAAAACAATTTTATAATTTTGTGGTCGCCATGTCGTCTTTATAATTTCTGTATATGCTTACGCCACGGGGATAGCTTGACGGTCAAGGAGATATATTTTATCCGTTGATTTCCCGAGTTTAAATCTTAAAATCAATAATTATCCGAGTTCAAATCTCAAGGTCAACATCGTACAAACTTGTTCTCGTATAAATCTCTTGAAGAGTTTTGTTTTTAGTACATAAAGTTAAGAATGTCCTTCATCGTAAAAAAAAATAAAAAAGAACTTTCCTGTTCCAGCCTCGTTTTAAATTCAGATTTTGATGGCGTTTGGTATTGTTTTTTTTAAAATATTAATTTTTTAAATTTTAAATTAATATATTTTAAATATTTTAAAATTATTTTGATATGCTAATATAAAAAATAATTTTTAAAAAATAATTTTTATTATTAATATACTTTTTAAATAAAAATTATTTTAAAAACAACCACAACTATATTTTAAACACCTTCTTTAATTGATAATAGAGTTTGAAATTATTTGAAATTAAAATATTTTTATTTAAAAATATATTAAAAAATATTTTTTATTTTTTAAAAATTATTTTTTATATTAATACTTTAAAGTAATTTAAAAAACACAAAAAATTAAATTAAATTAAATTTTATTTAAATATTTTAAAAATATAAAAACAAACCTGATGTAAATACAATCATATCTAAAATATTAGTCACGAGTATAAATAAATAAATTATTCCTAAAATAATTAGCATAATATCCATTATTATAGATGTTGTTTTTTTAGGAAACCTATTAATTGACTATTTGTTTTTGTATTTTTAAAATATTTTTTTTAAAATTAATTTTTTAAAATTAATATATTTTTAATATTTTCAAATTATTTTAATTTTAATATGCGACTATTAAAAATAATTTTAAAAAATAAAAAAATATAATTAACATATATTTTAATATAAAAATATATTTAAAAAACAATCATTCCTTTCATAGACTCCCCCGTGATATTTTAGACCCGTCGCTCTCCCTCTCTCTCTCTCCCGGTCTTCGTTCTCTGAATAAAATATCTAAATCCAAATTTCAAATTTAAATTATGGCAATACGTGTAGGTTTAATTCCTTCTTGGGAAACGTTTACGCGTGTTAACCGAAGAGGCCAGTGGCGTTACCTCTATCCTTTCTTGTTTTTGAGGTTGATCTGAATCTTCCCTCCCGGAGTCCCACCTAGCCTTGTCTTCTTGCTCCATTATGTAAAAGACAAACCCTAAAAAATTAAAGGGCGAGAAATCAGAGAACCAGGGAGAAACCCAAAAGCCAAAACCAAAACCAAAAGAAAAGAGTGAGGCAGGCAGAGAGAAAAGTGAGTGCAGGTCGAGTTTACTCTCCCTGGACTGTTGCCCGTTTGCACCACCACATGATGCGGCTGCCCTCGTTTGTTCACAGAAAAATATTTGTTCTTTTAAAAAGTGGATTGTTTGAAGATTAACTCTTAAAATTTAAATTATTTTTTTAATATCTAACGTCATGGAAAATAATTTCTAATAAAATGGATTATTTTAAAATATTTTCCTGCCCCACTCCCCCCTCTCTTTCCCGAGCACTTCAGCCTATCTATCTACTTTCCTGCTATATAACGGTGAAGTTTTTGTGGTATGTTATTATTTTGGGTTTTCCATCACCATGGATTCTTATGAAGCTGCTAACATGGTGTTTTCAAGGATCCAAAACTTGGAACCTGAAAATGCCTCAAAAATCATGGGCTACCTTCTCTTGCAAGACTATGGAGAGAAACAGATGATACGTTTTGCCTTTGGACCAGAGACCCTTCTGCACAATCTCATTCTCTATGCCAAAACCCAACTGGGATTTCTCTCAAACAAAACCTCTTCACCTTTTATTCCTGCCTCTAGACCCAGTCCCTTGTCCATCCCCTCTTCAAGAATCACAAACAACAATGGCTTTGACATCACAAACCCCTCTTCTCCCTCTGCAAACTCTTGGCAGTTTTCGACTCCCAACTCCAATTCTCCATTCTCTTATGCCAGTGTTGTTACTGGAACCAGTAGTAGTAATGCTAGTTCAACACCTTTTCAGTCCACCGTCTCGTTATCTAATGCGTTTCCTTACAGCAATAACAATACTAGTGCCAGTGATCTCGCAGATGAATATGAACTCCAGGATCGCTTTTCCTTTCTCAATGATTCAAAGACCGATGGTTTATTTGATCCAAGGGCGGAGTTAGCCACGAGTCCAACGGAATATCGTGATAACGGTTCGCACAAGCGAAGTTTTTCAGTACCAGACACGTGTGTTGGTTCGGAAGATTCAAATTCCGGGTCTGGTTGGAAGCCTTGCTTATATTTTACGAGAGGGTTTTGCAAAAATGGTTCAGGTTGCAGGTTTGTTCATGGAGATTCGGCTAATAGTACTGCTGCCATTGTTGGTTCACCAGGTGAACTCTTCGAGTTTGAACACTGTCTACAAATACTTAGGTCAAAGGCAGCTGCCCAGCAAAAGAAGCTAGCAGCAGCCTCCCAGTTCATGTCTGGATCTAATTTTTTATCTCACAATAAAAGCTTGGACTTCCTTCATCAGCAACAAAATGACAGCCAAAGGTACATGCATTGCACATGGAGTCGAGGCTTGAAAACCTTTTTTAGTTCTTACTTGCAATGCTACTATACTCCCCGAATTGCTATTTTCGAAAAGGGGTGGGGGGATATTTGGTAGTTGGTGTTTTAATTGTGGTAGCTCCAATTTGCTGTTTTAGATCAGCTGCGGTAGCTGCATTGATGATGGGGGATGAGCTTCACAAGTCTGGAAGAATCCGGCCTGGAAGGAATGATTTTTCGCAAATTGGACTGGGAGGGGCAACGAGCCCAAGTTCAAGACAGATCTATTTGACATTCCCAGCTGATAGCACGTTCAGAGAAGAAGACGTTTCAAATTATTTTAGGTCAGTTTTTTTCTTGTTTTTCCATGAATAAGATTTGGATTTTGAACAATTTGCTGAAAATAGTTTCTTTGCTGGTGTGGTTTTGAAGCATTTACGGGCCCGTGCAAGATGTGAGGATCCCATACCAGCAGAAGAGAATGTTTGGATTTGTTACATTTGTGTTTGCAGAGACAGTGAGGCTTATTTTGGCAAAAGGGAACCCGCATTTTGTATGTGATTCCCGTGTGCTTGTTAAGCCTTACAAGGAGAAGGGAAAAGTCCCAGACAAGTATAGTCTTATACCATTCATCTTGAGAATATTTGCGTTTATTAGTTTCTTTGTATTGGATCGGTCAATGATAGTTATGTTCCTAATTTAACCATTTCAGAAAGCATCATCAACAGCAACAGATTGAGAGGGAAGATTATTCAGCTTGTCCAAACCCATCCAGGTTCAATTCCAGAGAGCCATTTGATCTCCATATTGGTAACTAAACAAGCCATGATGTTCATTTTATAATCTAAAATTGTAATGGTTTTTAGTGAAGGATTGTTTTTGGTCGTTAGGAGCTAGAATGTTATACAATACTCAAGAGATGCTGAGCAGGACATTAAAGGAAGAGGCTGATTTCCAGCAAGCTACTGAATCTGAAGGGAGAAGGCTATTGAATCTGCAACTTCTAGACTTGAAAAATAACAATCATCATCAGCAACATCGATACCTTCATGGTTTGTTAACTGGGTCTCCGCCCTCACCAACTATCCTGCACAGTCCCAACAATCAAACTCTAGCTTTTCCTGTTGATGACATTGATCAAGATGTTCCTCGAGGTTTGTTAATTGATCCTTACTCGTTATACACTTGTACATTTAGGATCATGATTTTGGATGGCAATGAAGGTAGCATCTACTGTCTTGCTGCAGGTAATGGTGGCAACCCTGATGCTGCAGTTGCTCAAAATGCTGTTTCAGATGTTGACAAGGAAGGGATTCCAGCTTGCGATCACAATGATGGCAATAGCAATCACAGAGATAAAGAGGAGAAGTCCAACAATGAAGAAAGCTATCTCCATGGAAAGTAAGAAAGCACATTTACGCATAGATTCTGGTTAATTTTTTATATGTTCTCCTTTATTTTTCTGTTTTTCGTTGTAGTATCTCCTTTTCATTCTATTCACCATTACTTTTCCCTCTCCTTTATGTTCCATAACTTTATGTTGCATCACGTGAGCAGTTTGGAGCATATTCTCCCAGACAATCTCTTTGCTTCTCCTAAGAAATCAGCTGGTGATCCCCTCACTGTCTTCTTCGCAGCTTCCGTGGAGGCTGATGAAAATACCACAAGCCCAGGTAAATACACAAAACACTCACTTTTATTACATCTATCGAAGGAAGATGGTTAATCATTACTTGCTCTGTTCAGGTTGTCTTCTGGGCCTGGAACCGTTGGCATAAAACACAAGCCCAGCAGTGGATTGATTTGACAATTTTTTAGGGTGAGAGATCAGCAAAATTTGTGTAATGAAAATTATAGGCATATACAATCCATTCAATTTCACAGCTTTCTGTCTAATTGGATTCCCTTATAATATATGGACTCTTTTTTTTAATCCTTTGCAGATATATTGGAAGCACATACAGAAGTAAAAGAAATCCTCGAGCTTGTAGTAGCCAAAAAACCATACCCACGACAAAGAAAAGGATCTGTAGACCAGATCTCAGCAAAATCACCCTCGTCATCAAACCACACTACTTACAACTAATACATAAAAGCATACATAAAAGAGCAGGTGAACTGCAAGGGAGTGGGGTCTCCCTATCTGCGGTTATGTACGTGCTGGGGGACCACTCAACAATTGCGTTGCAGAACAAACAAAGTCCAGTAGTTAATCCCTTATTTGTAATTCAAGTGCTTTTCTTTATTTTGTTTTACCCTCCTTTTAGTATGAGGCGAAAAGAAATAGAAATTAAGACTGTATGGAAGAAAAATACTACTTCTTACGTCACTGTGTACAGAGATAGACCCCAGTAAGGTAAGAAGATCTGTAGCAGCAGAAGTACAACCACTGGACACCAAGACAGACCTTAAAAGGCAAAGAAATGCAATGGCTCAAGCGGAGTGCAAGGGCTGTGCTTCTACAGTCACAGTGTCCTGTGCCCGCCCTTAGATTATAGAACACGTAGAGCTCTATTTCTGGGGAAAAAAATATAGTCGAGGGTAAATAAAAGATTGTTATTTCATGTGAATAAAATCTACTTTAAGGGAACTAAATCCTTTTGTCTCATTTGTGGTTTCTATGAGGTCGACATGAACAGGTTAGGGCCACACTTTCACATGGGGTGTGTAAAATCACTCCTTTCCCTTTCACCCTTCTAACCTCGTTCACGTTTAAATTATTTACCCTTTCTTCTTCCTAGCTAGTTGTTTAACCTGGGTATAAAACTAGAGGTTTCAGCAGCACATGGGTCCATTTAGTGCACTGATTTTCCATGGTGGTGTGATGGCCCGTTTTGTTAGGTTATTGATCTCTTGTTCTTGCGTATGTTTTGCCCGGCGAGTAGATCTTGTACCGAGGATCACCGCGGGGAATATTTATGGTTGATAGCTGAGATGCTGATAGATTTCTGATATTGCTTTGCTTTGCACTGATTTGGGGTTAGGATGTCAATGTCATGCGCCCCTCCCCGAATGCAATTTGCAGGCTTCGCTGTCTCCAATTTGGTTAATAAATAGCCTCCGAAATATTAGTCAAGCGTGGTGTCCAAATCACAACATTTTCATTTTGTGTGGAAAGATTAGAGATGCTTTGGAATAATTAAGAAGAAATGGTAATCACAGCTGCACTTTGTTTTTAATTAAGGATATCACGGTTACTCCTTCGAGTGTCATAAATTGTTAACTTGAGAGTTTTAAAAAATCAATCGAGATACATATAAGTCTTGTCCAGGATTTATTGATGGGATTAGTGGCTAGGGGCAAGTGATCTCTCATTTTCGGGTTTCGGTGGTGGTTGTCAATTTCAAGGGTGATGCTGATTGAAAGTGAGTTTGTCTTTCAATTTCTTTTCTGTATATTTCAAAACGCACTGTGCCAAAGGATCAGAGACTTGATGATACAAAATCTGTGATGGATCCTCACCACTAAGGTCGTCCAAGTTCCAATCGTTTAATATAATGCGATTGTGTCATCAAAATCTCGTTCTTGACGACTCAAACCCTTTTCTTGCTTTTGTTTACCATTATTAGTGATGAAAATTCTTTGATCTTGTTAGAATATAGAAATGAGGGTGAAAAAAGAACCAAACTTTCTTGAAGTAGACCTTGCTAAGAGAAGTGGGATTGATTTTGTTTATGATAAAGTTTGATTGTTAATCAAAACTTCGGATAATAAGTGATGAAGTTGCTTTCTTTATTAATTGAAATACTGAGAATATTTTAAATTATTTTGTTAAATTTCCTTTTCAATGTTGCAGAGTGTTACACAACTTCAAAATTGGCTTTGATCCTAGATATAAACCATAATTTTGTAAAATAATAAATACAAATAGAAAAAATAAATAGAGTAGAGTAGGGTAATTTTCTCTATTCGAGGAATACCATCAATCATTGCTGGGAATAGCAACATAAGCATAGGACTTGCTATGAAATTGGATTTGAATGGATGAATTCCGAGGAATATACCTCATTCAATGTTGCATTATGAACGTGTAAAAAAACAGCCAGTGATTTCGACGGCAGAATAAAGGATGCTTCAATTTCATCGGAGGTTTTGCAAGGAGCAAAAAAGAACAGTGATTGCTTATCATGGCTTTGTATGGGTAAAACCACCCTCTTAGCTTACTTTCATTACCAGTGCAGTATAACTAGAATCCTGTCCCTTAATTACATCAACCCCAACCCAGATTTAATAACCATACTTGAAGGTCAAACTCAGTATTTTCCAACAGGCACCTGGCACCATCAACAAGAATAATGACTTAACCATTCTTAAATAAGCCATGATGGTTGTTTCTCAATGTGAAGGCCATCATCAACTATTATAGTACGGTACTCCTTATACCGAGTTCAAAAGGTGAGGGCGAGTGAATGTGCGCCCCGACACAGATGCTAGCGGGCTGTGCGGTTAAGGACTAAATTAAAAATAAGCCATTTACCTATTTTTATAGGTAAATGGAATAAGTGGTGGAAGGTGCAAACATGTAGCAAACGGTTCCTCGTTAGCTAACCTATTAACCTCAGGCTCGCCTTTTCTTGACAAGGAGGAGGAGATTACTAGTATAACCCTATAAAATCGGTACCCGTGCTCATCAAGCTAGATCAGAAAAAGGGTGCCGGCGGCATTGAAAGAGAAGCTGATGGGATAGACAGACCTGGACCCGAAATTAAACGAGGGCGTTTTGGACCTCTGATTAACTTTCATCCATCGACTCCATTAATGGCACACTAGCAGTAGCAGTTGGACTGCAATATATGAATTGCTGTTTTTGACAGGTTTATCTTAAGAAAGATTGCAGTGAAGGAGATTAGTCAGCAAAACGAGCCCAGAACGTGCACTGTTTCCAAGCTAAAACGGCAGTGCAGTGAGTTCTGACAGTCTTAACGTCACCCTTTCACTGAATCCAACAAGTTTTAAAGTTACTTTTACTATATTACTACCACTGGTACTCTACTCTTATTTAAGTTCCAGCAGCTTTAACTTTTCAGTCCCTGCAAAAATGGGTGGTGGCTTAAAAGAGTTTGTTTGCATCGCACACTGGAAGAAAAATAAAATAATACATTTCAAGATTTATTTAAGAACACAGCATTGTTTAGCAGAATCATGAATGATGAAAAATAGATAGAGAAATTTTTTTAAAAATAAATCGAACTCTACTCTTGTGTAAGACTAAACCAAGCTCCCTTCTCTTAACAGAGACATGTTTAGAAGCTATTTTAAAATCTGGATTTAAAAAATAAAAGAAGCTATATTCTTGTACAATAACAAGCGCTATGCTCTGTTTTCAACAACCATGCATAAGGTGGATTTATTAGAGGAAAGCCCTTTTAGGTTAGGCTAATTAATGCTTTGTATGGGAGACAACACTGCTTCAGCTAGCCTTCTGAGGAGACAAAAACTCCTCTCAAAGTTCTCAATATATTTATTCTAGTCCTCTTTAATTCTACTATTTCATATTCACCCTCTTCTTTTCTGGTGTTTGTTCCCAGCATCTCTTGAAAACTTTTTTCTCTGCCCTCCTTGATTTTTAACCCTTCCATTCCATCTCACCAAACTCATTAACTTTATCTTATATTTCATCTCTTGATCGTGTGGATATAGTTAGAAATATGTTTTGGATGGAAATACTGGTATGTATATACTGTCTTAATTGACTCTAGAATAATTTTCCTTTCGAAATAATCTCGTCTTCTTCTTATCTGCAATTTCTTGTATGTCAGAAGAGCAAGGGAGGCTAGCTGCTTTGAATATTGATGCGTTGATCTAGGTGGGCAATCTCCATGCTTCTGAGTAGGTATTGCTCATACCCCACGCTGGTTGACAGAAAGTAGAGGTAGGTGAAAAGATTGCCAGTGCGTGCACCCACACTTCATTCAAATTTCAAGCACGACTCGGTCGATCACCTTCAAGTTTCATAGCTCGTGTTCTTGTCATGGTAAATAGTTTGTTGATGTAAAAATGCATTCATTGTGTTCGTTGGATCTTGGCTTACTTTCTTCTCCTCGTGATAAAAGATAATGGTTTCTTTGTGCGGGACTCAGCAGCTCTGACTGATCGGTGAGATAAATCCAGTTTAACTTGCGAGTTCTTAAATCAGTTGAGATAATCTTAGCCGATGCATGCAACGTCCCGGCATGATATATAGCTGCCAGTCCATGCTTAGCAACCCAGAGTAGAGTATAGGCGCCGTGGGAATTTATGCCTGGTAAGGGGAACTCGTGCTTCCTTTTGTGTCTGCGATATCATTTTAAATGTGCAACACACGAGATAAAGGAAATTGCACTTGCAAATATAACTTTATAAAGCTCTTTTATTTTTTTTTGACATGACACGGAAAACACATATAATATAAACTCAGATGATAAAATTATAAAATCATAAATAATTTTTTTATTTAACTGATAATTTCAAAATAAAAATATAAAATAATTAAAATAAAATTCAAGTATATACATTAAAATACAATAAAATAAATAATATAAAAATTCAAGTATATACATTAAAATACACAAAAGCTAAAAATTAATATCAAGACGGAAATTAAATTGAACCAGCCGATCGCTACCCCTGTTTATGATTGTCCTGACATCTTTAGCATGAAAGAGTTCCCATGTATAATTAGCGAAACATTGCTAAGACAATATTTTAAAATAATATTTTTATTTTTTAAAATTTATTTTTAATATTACCATATTAAAACAATAAAAAAATAAAAAATAATTTTAAAAAAACCCTTAAGATTGACAAGTATGGAGAGATCTGGTCTGGTCGATATAGTTGCCACCCCACCCGGGCTAAAAACAACCAAAAGTTGGGTTTAAAAACAGGCTCGTATGGACAAAAGAATTATATATATATATAAAAGATGGAGTTGGTATTATCTTATTGATAGTAATATTATATATACGGAGAGTATACATAAATTAAGTATGCCGTACGCACCACTTAACGGAAAAAGGATGAATTTTTTTATACTTTTGTACGGGCCAGAGTATGTATGTCTTTTTAGCAGCCTTTTATTTTTTCAAAAAATATATTTATCAGTTTAGTGTTACTATAATTAATTAATTAATTAATAAATACATGAATATTCATGATTAGAGATATAAATCACGGAGGAGGATCGACTCAAATGGTTTTGGACAGAGAAATTTAATTGTGTTGAATTTTTTTTCTTCAAGATTTTAAACCGAATCAAATAGAAAAATTAAGTCAATTAGTTGAATTTAATTCAATTTGATATTAAAAAATGAATGAGTTCAATTTAATCTATGAGCCTTTTAATTGAGCAATTTGTTTTTATTTAATTGATTTTTAATTTATAATATGATTTTTCAGTTTTATTCATTTTTTTATATTATTTTTCTAAACCAAAACAAAATCGATTTTTTTTTAAAAATAATCAAAATTGTCTATGAAAGTCATTTGTTCTAGTTAATTTCGGGTCAATTTGGACCCAAATTTGGTTTTTCAGACCTTTTTATTTTTAAAAAATCATCGCTACAAAGCATTCACAAGTTTAGAAGAGACCATGGGAATATAATTTACTATGGACGCACTGATTCCGGTCTCATAGGAACGGTCTGGATATGCAAAAGCCGGTCCAGCAACATGCCTGTGCCCAAACAAAATAAAAACTTCTTTTATTTTATAGAATTTATTTATTTTTATTTTTTACCCAAGGGTGCCTCGTGATAGTTTGGTTTAAGTAACACATTCCATAATATGTAAGACTTTGGATTTATTTGCTTGAAATTAGTTTTATTTAGAAAATTATTTTTGAAAAACAATAATATAGTTTTGTATCTTTAGAAAAAAACAATAGCACTATAATGTTGAGAATTTTTATACTATTTCAAAATTATCTGTCAATAATTATTACTTAAATCTATTATTTAAAATAAAAACATATATAAAGATAAAATAAAAAAGTTTCATCATTTTTACTTGATATAATTTGAATATTTTTTTATTAGAAAGTATTAGGTTATTTCCCACACAACTTTACTCATCAGATTAAAATTTTGAATCGAATTAAAACTTTTTAGAGCATGTAAAAAAAATTAAAAAATTAAAAAAATTATATAAGAGTTGTCATAAACCATGCGGACTAGGGGATTTAAAAAATCAAAGGAAAAATATGAGAAAAAAATCATGGCATGTAAGTAAAAATACCACTTGGATAATTAGTAAAAACTTTGTTTTTTAAAAAAATATTAAAATAATAATTTATTAGATCTATTAAAATTACTTATGCTATAAGCTCAATTTAATTTAATAACTTTATTTTTTTATTTAAGTTATTTTTTATTTAATTAAATAATAATAAAAATATATATATTTATAAAATTAAACACAAAAAAAATATGGGAATGTTTATTTAAGATCTTAATAACTTTATAAAAAATAATTCAAAAAAAATCATAAATATTAGTTTAAAATTAATAAAATATTAAATAAAAAACTAAAAAAACTAAAAAAATAAAAATAAAAACTCAACATTAAAAAAAAAATCGAATTATAAAAAAAAAACTCAAGCGCACAAATGATTATAAACTCTTTTAATTGTACTCTACCTATAATTTCAGCATGTTTTGTAATTTGTAATACAATTATTTGTTTTTTTTAGCACGTACATATATACCTTAATTCAAGTCCAAACCCGCTTGTTTCTCTTCAAAACCCTGTCTCAAAATCTCTCGCTTTTCCTCCTGGAGTTATTTACTTGTTTTAAACGAACAGAGAAAAAACAAATATGCACACAAACCTCCCCCACCCACACACACACAACAGCAACCACTTCTCGCATTTTGTTGGCTCTCTCTGCTTCCATGTCTCTCTGGAAGTGAAATTGTAAACCACCACCACCATCAACACACACTCTAATAAACATAAAAATAAAAATCCTAAAAAAAACTGCCATGGATACTCATGAGATAACTAACATACTGTTAACGAAACTCAAGAGTTTAGATCCAGAAAACGCCTCTAGAATTATGGGTTTTATTCTCATACAAGACCCTACTGACAAAGATTTGTTACGGTTAGCGTTTGGCCCTGAAACCCTCTTGCAAAATGTAGTCTTCAAGGCAAAAATCCACTTAGGACTCTCTGCTAACACGTTATCTACACCTTCTACGCCCTCTTCCCCGTCGCCACTGAATCCCATAGCAAGGCCTTGCAATAACACCAACCCCTTTCCACAAGCTTCTCCTAGAATCACAAATAGTGGTTCTTTTCTTGACTTTTCAAAAAACCCGTCTCCAAATCCTTGGTCTGTTCACGGGTTGCCAAATAAGAGTGACAGTAAGAGTTCAATTAGCCCAAAGAGCAGTCCTTTTTTGTCCTATGATAATATACGTTCTGGGACTGTTTTGGTGTCGCCATTCTCGAGAAATGGTGGTAATGGCGGTGGTGTTTGCAGCAATAACGGTGCCGATTTCCTTGGCGAGTATCAGTCAGATGATCATCTGTCGTTCCTCGATGACCCCTCTTCACAAAACGAGGACTTTATGGACCAAACGGTTCAGTTGGGTGGTTATTCAGTTGCTAATGGAGATGTCCATTTGCATAGAAGGAGGTTTTCAGAGAGTGATGCGTGTTCTGGTGCTGAGGATGGGGGTTTTGGTCTCGGGTATAGGCCGTGTCTGTATTTTGCTAGAGGGTTTTGCAAAAATGGAGAAAGTTGCAAGTTTGGTCATGGTGATGAAAATATGGCTGAGGTTAATGGTGGTGGTGCTCTTGTGAGTTCACCTAGGGAAATTGAGGAACTTTATTTGCAGCAGCAAGAGGAGATGATGGAAAGGAAGGCTGTACAGCAGCAGCAAGAGGAGATGATGAAAATGAAGGCTGTACAGCAGCAGCAGCAGCAAAGGTTGGCTTATAACAAGCACATGAATTTTCTGTTGCTGCAACAAAATGAAGCCGAGAGGTATATATTCAAGATTACCAGTTTCGCTTTTAGCATGCCCTATCCTTGCATAGCGTGTCAAGATTTTCAATTTCGATATGTTCTAGTGGTGAAAATTTAGTCTTAATTTGTTATGTGTCAATTTGTGGGCATTATTGTTTAATTGAAGAATCCCTTATATGCAAGATGAGACCAACATGCCCCATAGGTACGTATTTCCATCTTTCAGCATGTTTTTATTGTCTATTTTTTGGGTGGCCAAAGAAAGAAAGAGTCTTTTTTTTTATGGAGGTAGAGAAAAATAGTCATATTGAGTACACACAAATAAAGGAAAAAGCTTAGAGAGAAACGAATCTTGTTAATCGAGCTAGTTTTGGTTATGGATTCGTTCCTTTTCTTGTCTAGATTCTGTTCTTGTTTTAATGGATGATTTGATGGAACTCGTCATGCACATGATTCTCTGCTTAATGATAAACACTCCTGTCCTTTTAATTTGACGTTTTCCTGGAATTTTAATCATGGGTTGGGTAATGGTGCAATTTGTGGATGTCGATATTTGCAGATTTGGCGCAGCAATGATGGGTGATGAATTTTACAAGTTTGGCCGGACCCGTGGTGGAAGGAATGACTTTTTAGCAATGGGAATGGCTGAAAAGGCAAATTCAGCGTCTAGACAGATATACTTGACGTTCCCAGCTGACAGCTCTTTCAAAGATGAAGATGTTTCAAATTATTTCAGGTAAATTACCACTTTTCACCTACTCTTCTTAAATTATCAATTTTGGTTATTATTTTTGGTTTACTTACACAAGTACTACCTAAGGGTAAGTCCCAGGGACTGGCTAGAATGTCTGCAAAACGATGAAATCATGCTTATTCCAAAGAAATTTAAGCACAATTTATGAAGAGTACATGGTAGAAAGTCCTATTGTTAAAAGTTAAGAATATTGGTAAACTTTATGCTACCAATTGTCATGAAATTTTTATTGGTTTGAGGGACTACTTTTGCAATCAGTGCATTCCTCTGACTGATGATGGTGAAGGTGCTTGATGCCTTAGTAGTTTAGGACTTCAACTTGGGATTTCGATCTTTTTCTATAAAATGAACTGCTTGCATTCCATGTAGCATACATGTTTTGGTAGAAAGTGAAGTAAGTTTGCCTGGTTCTCGAGTCTTGAGAGTACATTTTGGCTTGCACCTTGTTTTATCTTAAGCCATGCATGTCAGCACCAAAAGTCTCCATGCTGCGTGTGGTTTATATTTCTAGTTAGCAGTGTGAATAGCGTTATACAGGTGCTTTTATAATTTGTATGGCTTGACTCTATCATGTTTGCATCTGAGCATCTGTTATTATATTGGCCGGAGATAGATGAGAAATGAATATGCATGCCTAGTTGAAAAAGAAAAAAAAGGAAAAGCTGTTAGTCCATTTGAAGAAGGAAAGAAGAATATATTGCTAAGCTGTGGAGGTGATGAATTTAAGACTTTACGTGTGTGTGCTTGTAGTCCTGTTCTGGAGTTGAAGGGATAGGATTTAGGATTTTGAGTCTCTTGACTGTTCTGATAATCAGAGAATGAAAATAGTGATCGCTATTTGCATTTAGTCTGATTTACAGCTCTCTTCTCTAGAAATTTTTTAAAACATGAATTTGGAAGAGGCAAAAATTTGTGATATATCTTGCTTTGTTCTCTGTTGCTGAGGCCACTGCCGAGCAATGTCGTTAACATATTTTCTTTTTATGTTTTTTAAGTTCTTTTGGACCAGTTCAAGATGTCAGGATTCCATACCAGCAGAAGCGAATGTTTGGATTTGTTACATTTGTCTACCCAGAGACTGTGAAGGAAATATTGGCAAAGGGAAACCCTCATTATATCTGTGAGTCGCGTGTGCTTGTCAAGCCATACAAGGAGAAAGGAAAAGTTGCTAAGAAGTATAGTATCCATTTCTCAGTTGTTGTTATCTTCACTGTCTCACTTCTGGCATTTATGATTTACTTGTCAATGAAACAACAGCAGGACGCAACAGTTACTGGGAAGGGGTGGTTTTTCACCTGCTTCAAGCCCTTCAGGGTTTGATCCTAGAGAGCTATGTGATCTTCACCTTGGTAAGTAAAACATAAACAATCAAGCATGGACTTTTTAGAAGTATTTTTTTATATATTCATTTCCTTTTTCATCATTTTTCTGCTGTCAAAATCATAATTTTTTTCTTGATTTATCTTTGTTTAATTTCTCTTCTACAGGAGCAAGAATGCTTTATAATACTCCAGAAATGATGCTGAGAAGGAAATTGGAGGAGCAGGCAGAGCTGCAGCAAGCTATTGAACTCCAGGGGAGAAGGTTAATTAATCTGCAACTTCCAGACTTGAGGGGAGATCATGCACATCATAACCAGCATAGTCTCTCTGTTGGTGCTCCCATTTCTCTGCCCACTCATCATACTCCCATCAATCAAACTGATATTCTAACCTCTGATGGCAAGAATGAGATAACATTAGAAGGTTAGTGTTTGAAACATATTAGGTCAGAGATGGAGAAGCTTTGGTACTACTAATGTAACTTGCTTTTGGCAGACAATGGGAATTGCTCAGGTGGCTCTAAATCCACCCTTGTTCCTGTTGTTGCAGAGAATCTTCAGGATGACGTGAATGCAGCTTGCATTCAGAACAATGACACTGTTAATTGCAAGGCGGAGAGCTTCACTGAAAGGTATTGAATTGCAGACTCAGTAAGGTTCATCTGTTATATCAAAATGCCATTTGTGATTCTTCTTTAGATCTGAACAAATCCCCCACCCCCTCCAATGTTATTTCCCCCGTATGTTCTGGTTTGTATTTTGTAGCCATGGAAGCAATTTGGAACATGATAGCCTCACAAAATCTTCTGAGAATCAGCATCCAGACATGTTCCCATCAGGGGCCGAAGTTGAAGAAAGTAATGAGTTATACGTCTCTTCATGTTCTGAAAATGATGCATCAGTACCCTCCACATCTACCAGCAACGAGGCTTCTAATTGAGTTCTAAATGCCAAGGTTCTACCTGTTTGCTATAATTTAATTCAATTGAAACAAAAGGTTATTTCCAATGGACAATCCTTTTTTCTGATTGGTTATATTTTCGATTTAGCTAATGTTTTGTAGGTAATAAAGTTTAGTGTGGCCAAAGAGATTAACTTAACTAGGGTAAGGCATCATTCCTCCATTTGAATTCTGAGGCGACAGATGTATGAACTTCTGTTCAAATGATTTGTTTATGATATTGGATTGTTTTTTGTTTGTCCATGCAGAAAAATAGAGAGGCACATAGAAGGAAGAAAGATCCTGTTGATGTATAGCCTATATGATACCTGCACTTGATGGTAGATCCGCAGAGATTACCTCAGCTAGATTGCCATCCTTGTCATCAATACGATACTACTAACAGCAACTGCATTTTACAGACGTGGTGGACGGACGAAATAGTTGAGTAGGATCTTCTCTTAGCTACTTCTTGCCCTGTTGTAGGTTGTGTGCTGGACCACAGACTGTAGCTGGACTTCAAATATCATGGCTCTTGTTATTATGACAGTATCACGATTACAATCTTTTACCATCGTTGTCTTATAATTGTTGAACACTAAGCAGCGTTTTAAACGGTGTTAAGAGGATCAGAATTCAATGCGTAGTTATCATTCTGAGTAGGATATGCAAGAAAAAAATGGTCCTTTCCTTTTTGTTTCCAGCTTGACGTTGGTGCATGATTTTTGTTAATCGAAGTTAAACTTCTATCCGCTTTGGAATCATTGAAGAAAGTGAACTAACAAGAGAAGGAAGGTTGAAAAAAGTGATGGTGAAATTTGGTTCTCTCTTTCAGATGATCAAGGCACACTCTCTGGGACTCTTTTGTCTCCTTTTGTTACGTCAGGTCCACATGTGGGGAAAGGGCCGCTCTTGTCACATGGGTGCTGACATTGTTGAAAGATGCTCTGGGTATCCCACTCATTTCCCTCTCAGCTTTTTTGAAACGTTTATTTTTAATTCTTGTGGTTCCTTGGTACTTGACTGGATCCCCCGTGTTCTGGTATGGTTTTGTGGAAAATGGCAGTTCTGCATGTGCTTCCTTAGTTTCTGGCCATCTCTTGTTCGTCATTGGACTTTGCCTTGCAACACCACATTCTTAAGCTCCATTCAAGTCCAAGCATTAGTCCCAAATGATATCCGCCTGAATATGGGATAGCTAACATGTAAAGAGGGATGAGGGGTGACAGCGGCTGTTGGATTGCAATGCATGCTGCAGCTAGGAGCAGTCCTGTAACCTGAGAAATTGCAATTAGTTTAGATTTGCGACAAGAGTATCAATAAAGCTAATTAATTTCCCATGATTGATCGAAGTGTCTAGGCCCCAGTCCTTAGCCCACATAAGATCATGTCTGGAGCAATATCTTCTCCAACGTGCTGAGAGCAGCTTATGGACCACCGGAGTTGACTAGTCGATATCAGTTTTATGTTGTATACAGATATCTTGTCAAGTAGTCTTTAGATGATATTGACTCTCACTTCCTGTGTTGTTTGTGATGTTAACATGCCATCTGCATCTAATTTAGTTGCCCGCTTTTGGTGCAGATATGACACCCTCCCCCCATCAAAATGTCTGCTTCTGTTTTCTCAGTTGTAAATGAGTTTAATTTACAGTGACCATGACGATGTTTTAACCGTTCCCCATTTCTCATACCAACCTTATTTTTGTCTTCGCTCGCGTTTCATGTTCATGGAATGGAAGCCATTTATTCACCTTATTTGAGATTTTTCCTGACAAGTTTAAGAAACTTACCATCCAAGGATACACACCTCATTGATCAAAAAAAAAAAAAAAAACCTGAACAAGATGATATCCTCAATGAGCAAGTTTTTTTTTTTTTAGATTTGAGAAAATCCTATTCTTCAAAAGTATATTTTATGGTCCAGATGAGCTAATAAAATCTTCAATGTTCCTGGTTATTACAAGAAATACACATTCTAACTCGAACTCAAGATTTGCTGTGTAGATTTCAAGCTCTTTGTCATTATGCTACGTCTCTTAAGGACAAGATATCCTTAACAAGCAAGACGATAAACAAGAAAAATATAAATTACTATTATCATACTATATTGAAAAAATACTTGAAAAACTTAATGAAGTTTCTTTTTTTTCCAATTCACCCTCTTTTTTTTTTCTTGTTCTATCTTTTTTTTTTCTTTTAATTTTTCTCAATTTCATTCAAATATTTTTTTAACAATCATTTGGATGATTTTTGGACCGACAAAGTTAATTGAATCATGTGGGAACAACTTTTATATAATTTAATTTTAAATCCTGAACAAACAAGGAGTTAGTCAGTAGGCTTTTTTTTTTGTTAATTTCATTATATTTTTCTTCATTTCAGCTTTAGAATTTTTTTACCATTTCATCCAGTTGTTTGTGAACTAACAAAGTCGATTGAATCATGTCAAAACCATTCCAATATAATTGAACTTTAAACACATGATAGACAAGGTGTTGGGTTGTGAAACTTTAAACACATGATAGACAAGGTGTTGAGTTGTGATTTTTTTTTTTTCATGTAAGTTTTATCATTTTTTTCTTATTTATTTTTGATTTTTTTTTACAAATTTATCAAGTTGCTTTTGAATTATTCATGTTAACTGGATTGCATTAAACCAACATTCACATAATTTAGCTTTAAAATCAGGTTAGATAAAAAATAGGTGTTACAATAATATTAAATAGTTATTTAAGAACTCAATATTTTTATTATATTTTTTTAAAAAATTAATATGATAGACGGCAAATACCGTGTCGTCTAACAGCCAACGAGAGTTTTCGAATGAGAAAAAAGAATTAGGGAAAAAAATTGAGCAGTCGACCCCTTCCACTGATAGAATGATATGGAGGTTCAACAACTTTATACTGCAGATAATTATGTCCATCTGTTTCCACCAAGATCGATCGATTAAATGCTTATATGAAATACTCTCTAGGCAATGTAAAACTGGACTTTCGATACATTTCTTGAAGAAGGGGCTTTCAATAGATATGTTTTTTAATCAGGTAAAATGGCTTCACATCATTTGAAAAGAGAAAAATCAAGCAAGCATCGGCACGAAAGGGGAAGAGAAGAGCTCAGATGGGCAAGTGGGTCAGATCCAAATTAGGCAGTGATGAACCAGAAGAATGCAACCCTGCTTGAGCCCACCTGCCAGAATCACTACTAAGAGTGAATGTGCGTGTGTGTCCAATCAACTGTGAAAAGACAGATAGAAAATTCGGCATCAAAACCAGATCTTCTGTGATGGTCTTGTTTTAGGAAGTAAAGTTCCATACACCCATTATTGCAATTCACAGTATGGCCCAATATATTCCAAATAATGGCTGCAGCACTGTTGTTCTGTCTTAAGAGACAAGCCCATCCTCTTCCGAATAACAGGCACTGGACAATGGGCTGCATCCATTTAAACCTCGGAAAAAAAAGAAAGCTAAGAATTTTTCTATTTTTCTGATCTATTTGTAACTCTTTTGGAGATATTATGAACCTGACATGCTAACTCTTGTGATCACGGAAGCAACTTTTAGCTACTGGACAAGGAAGTTGCTCTTTTGTGTTGCTTTGCGCATGATACCGGCTTTATGGAAACACATGTTCCTGTCCCTTCCAAGCGCTATGGTCTGATTCTTGATGGCACTGTAAGAGGCTCGTGAGGAGGGTGATCAGAGAGACTTTCACATGAATGGCCAGGCAAATATCCGCACCAGAATCCACAGCTATGATTTTGTTTCCATCAGAGGAAGATGCCCTCCCGTCATGGTTTTTGGAATTTGCTTTTCTGCGTGCCCATGATCTACCAAGCTATACCTTCCATGACCAGTCTTGCTTGTATATAAAGTTGTTGTTCTGTTCACTCAGGGTTCACACCATATCAGATTTCACAGTAAAGGGGCCACCATAAAGCAAGAAGATCACAGTTCTTGCGTGATATAACACAGTGAACTCCGAGGTTAGTTCCATATAACATTATCGAAGAAGCTTTTCGCTGTTTGTTGAAATCTTGGAGCTCTACGTATAAAACCAAAGATCAAACACTCTCTTGCCTTCTAAATTTTCTCCCTACCCTCCTCTAAACTAATGCCATTCAGAACTGCATGGAGTAAGCTAATTTTGTTCTCCTCCTCCTCCTCTCTTTCTCTCTTTTTTAAAAAAATTATAAATCTGCTAGTGTATTTGTAACATACGAAGATTCCAAATGGAGGCCATTGGGTGATAAATGGGCTATGTGTCTCATAGGGGAATCCTGCCTCAACACGTTGGGGACATGCTCACATGCTCCAGTTAGGTCACTAGATGGGCCAAGTCTTAAGAATCAATGAGATGCCCATCCAATAATAGTAGCTTCCCTTTTGTTTTTCTCACCCCACGTGAATTTCCTTCACTTAGACACTAACACATTCATCAGTCCCTTCATTAACATTTGATTTCATATTACTTATTAGTAGTAAGCAGTGATCATACCATTTTCTTTGATTTTTGTGACTAAGGGAGTTTAATTCTCATCTATATCATAAATGGTATATCGCAGCATTCTAAAAAGCTGCGTTTGAATGTTATTTTGATCACTGATATGCATCTCGGGGAAAGACTCGAGCCTGAGTTTAATGTATTAAACTTTGGCAGCAAGCCTCCCTAATGGACATTGCATACGAAAGTTTTGGATCAAGTTGTTTTTCTCTACTTAAATTTCAAAGCGAATGCTATTTCTCCTTTTTCTTTCTAGTTTTGCAAGCATAAGTTCGGGAACACATGGTTCAGGAACTGGGTTGACATCAAATAAACCAGAAAGAACAAGTCAAGAAATGGTTATCGCATGCACACACGCGAACATATAACATCAGGCACCATAACCATGGAAAAGCATGGTTTAAAACCAGACACAAACAACAGGCACATGATCAAATTGTAGAAAGCCAGTAGAAAGCGAGAGATCTTCTTGTGGATGTCCATCTAACTTATTCACATTTAACGAGGATGTTTTTGACTAAATAAGTGGGTCTTGGACAGAAAAGTTTACGGAGACAGGGTTCTGAAGGTACATGCATTAGGAAACAATGTTACAGATATGATGGAGAAAATTGAAGGCAGTTAATTAAGGAGCATATATAGGGGGACAAATGCTTGGGAACATTTTATGTCTTGGTATTTTTCGAATATTAGAAAATTTCTTTCATTTTGTTCCTTCAGGAATTAACTTAATTCTAGAGCATGGACAGCAGCAGCGGCACCTCAAGCAATTCCTTCTCAGGTTCCCTACTTTTTTCCTTTTAAATTCAATTTTCTTGCAATTACTGTTTCTAATATTTGATAACATTAGAGTATCTTCTTGGAAATATACGAAAAAACCATTCTGGGCTGGAAGCACTGCAGAAGCAGCACGAGGAGAAAACCAGAAAGGTCGAAGAGCTGAAGAGTCAAATCGTTTCAGTGAAGCTTGATCTGGAGAAGAAAAGGAAGGATGCTTTAGGGGATAAAAAAGAAGTTTTCAAGAGCTTGAGTGACAAATACAACAGCCTGAGAGAGGAATACAATGCTCTGGCTGAAAGGCCCAGTGAATAGTCCACAGAGCTGTTTCAATATTGCATGCTTTTATCATCCCGTTTTATGCAGCTACCTGGAAACCTATGCATTAGATTGTAAGATTTGCTTCCTCTTCTGCATAACTTTAACTGTTTCTATAAAATTCTCCACATTACTGGGAGACATTTAGAGCTAGTACCACATGTTAGTCTATCTTACAATATCATCATGTATGCCGTGTAAATCATGTAGTTCATCACCACCTTACAATATCACCATGTATGCCGTGTCAATCATGTAGTTCATCACCACAATGTCATACAATATGGTAATGGATTTGCGCTAACGAGCATCGTAGCTATTTTTTCACCAAAGTAAAAAAAAAAAAATCCTAACTGAAATAATACCAAAATCAATCCTTCTATCTGGTGGAAGAATGATGCCGTATTCAAATAATACCTTTCCTTTTCCCCATGGCTGCCGAAAAGCAGAACCAAGGAGAAGTTTTGCACCGGAACTAATCATACAGGTAGAAGTTTCCCTCCGAAATCAGAAATAAACTACTCACAATTGTTACAAATCCTTCCGCCATCAGAAATATTTTCGTTTTATCTGCTCTTGACTAATAAAAAAATCCCCTTTTTCTGTCTCTCCTGACCGAACCCGCTAAAAAAATCACAATAGAAAATGTTGTTGTTCTTGCCATGTGATTGCTAAATAAAAAGAAAAATGAACGAATTTTTACAGAAGTACTTGATTGAAACAATAAAAAATCAGTGTATCAAAATGAAAAAAAATAAAATTCCATGTACTTCACTGATGAAAATTGAGAGTTATTGCGCCATAACTGCAGGTTTTTCCTTAGTAATGGTCAAATGATATGCGAGTAGAAAAAGGAGAAATTAATGGAAGTAGTCGATTGGGAGTTTTAGAGAATTCGTTGTACTCAAATGAAGAAAATTAAAGTCCATAATATGCGAGTAGAAAAAGGAGAAATTAATGCAAGTAGTTGATTGGGAGTTTTAGAAAAATCGTTGTACTCTATTGAGAAAAAACATAAAGTTGATGTACTAATAATGTAATCAACAGGATTTCACCAAAGCAGTATTTTCAGTCACAGAAAAACAGAACCATGGAATCACCCTGTAAGAGAAGATTCTGAGGTGGCTTAATTTCCAGGATCCATAATACTATTAATGTTTTTATGGCATCGACCTGATGTTTTCAAAATCTTCTGATATGATTACTCTCGGAGGATAACTATTCTGGCATATTGGATTGCCAGCTTGATCTGTTGAGCGCACATTTGTAGTAACTCTTCGACCATCGACGCTATTCGTCCCTGACAAATATATATTCATGTCACAGAAACAAATCCATGTCTGAAGTTGTTGCTATTTGATAAAAGACGAAGATAACAATATTATTAGAAATTGAAAAAGCAACATGCAGGAGGAACCAAAAGAAATTGAAAAAGCAACATGCAGGAGGAAAAACCAAGCAAAAGATCAGAAAGACCAAACAAAGTTGTTAAACATTACAACCAAAATGTAAAATGTTGAAACTAAAAAGTTTTATAGGAGCTCATACCAAAGCATTGGCCCATGAGCAATTTATAGTATAAACAAGTAGCACCCAAGTGTTTCTTAGGGTTAATCAGTATATATATATATATATATTAAGGGTATACGATATAGGAAATATTAACACATAACAGAACAGCAGGAATTACCATTATTGAAAAGTAATGGTAATTACAGGAATGCAATGATCCTGTATGAAAAGTAAAATAAAGAATAGTAGCACTGCCAACTCTAGGAAATTACAGGAATTACCATTATTGAAACAATCGAATTGATCAATTAGTAGCTTGGATGCTGTATAGAACTCCATGATCAAGAGCATCTTATTTAGTTTGTTACCTAAAAGTAATAATAAAATTCTTGTAAATGAAATAATAAACCACAATTATGTGGTATTAAAACCATGAGCGGAACAAGGCACGCTAAAATGAAGTTAAAAATGCCTTAAAAAACATCTACAAATTAATTAAAAAAATAAAAACTGAAATCAGAACTCTTGTAAGAAAAGTGGAGCTGGTACTTGGGCTGTTTACTGGGGAGAAAGAGCCAGAATGTCTCCCAGTTTCAGCTCCACCCTTCTGGTTTTCATCAAACACGGCAAACAAATAAGTCTGAATTGATCGTCGTGACTAATCGTAGCTGCATCATGCCTTATCGACGGCCAGCCAGTCTCCAATATCCACGTTGGAACCACCTGCTCTCTAAGTGCAGAGTAGAGGGCATCCAGCGATGCATAAAAAAGATCATGGTAATTCAAGCCTCCATCTTGCACCGCAGATCCTACTTAGTTAAGCAAGGCATAGCCTAGATCGACATGTTGTGAGTTATCGCTGTAGCTGAGGTACGTGTACAGATTGGCAAGAAGTGGTTCCCCGGTGCTTGCAAGGAATTGGACTGTTGGGAAAATGCATGGGCCTGCACTAGTACAATACATATGCACCCGCTGATGGTGTTAAAGGAAACCAAGCACAGCGTAGGAAATCAACCACAGAATATAAAATCCAATTTAGGAAAATACTGTAATTGAATTTTACTTATTTGTTTCCTTATTCATAAATAATTAGGTTGATCGTAGATTATAATGTAGGCTCTTTGTATTAAGCCATTAGTATAAATTGTAACCTTTGCTAACTCTATAATATTTTAGTATAAATTGTAACCTTTGCTAACTCTGTAATATTACAAAAACATATCGTTCTCTTCAGATGGAGGATAAGAAGCGCCTAACAAAGATTGCTCTATTGAAGTAGATGTAACAAATTGTCGACATAATATTTTTGTCAACATTTTTTTCTCAACCACCATCAACCACCCTCTCCTTTAACAACCACCATCAACCACTTCCAACCACCATTCAACCACCCTCAACCAAGTTGCCAAGGCTCTCCTATAAATAAAGATAAAGAGAGAGCAATGTATAAATGTAATGAAAGTATGGTGAGAGCAAAAAGGTGAAAGTGTGGTAAGTGTAACTTGGGAAGCTTAATATTATTTGTGTTAAAAAATAATATAAATTATATTTAAAAATTTTATTTAAAAATTTAAATTTTTGGATACATCTTTAATATGTTATTCAAGCCTTGATAACTAAGTGGTTATGTGTTTAAATATCACCCCGATTTTGGGGAACCACGTAAATCTGTTGTTTGTGTTTTATTTGTGTTTGCTTTCGGTCCACTATGCGCAACAAATTGGTATCAGAGCATTAAGGAAGCTTAAACACTGAGAAAAAACCCCAAAAGCAAACAAAACCTAAGCAACAGAACCAGGTAAGAAAAGAGGCCAACGCACAAGCAAAAGGAAGAACGTGAAATTCGAAATAATAAGAAAAAGAATGTTATATGTACTATATATGCAAAAAATAGCTCAGAGTTACACACACATATACTTACAGTCATGATATATGCTATGTATAAAATGTACAGAGGGCGAGTTTTGTACCAGTCGAGCCCTGTAGAGCTCGTCGAAGTTTCACCGGAAATCTACCGGAAAAACCAGACAGTGCTGAGCTTCTAGGCCAGACATCAAGAATCCAACAAGAAACAGGGAAATGGTAGCCATGATAGTTTCTTCTCACTATAAAGAAACCCATGGGAAAAACAAGAAAAGAAAAGAAAAGGTAACCCTAAAAGATTCTCTTTGATGCTGATATAAAATCTTTGTGGTAGTTTCTAACTCTTCCCCTGCTTCTTAGCATACACAGAGAGAGAGAGAGAGGCGATCCCACGGTGAACATTATTATATGGCAAGATATTCGAAGATGCAGGGGTCGAACCCATGCATATCAAAGTAGTAAATAATATTTATTCTCTACCATAAATAGTCACATAAATTTACTTATTTGAGTTGCTTGTATGCAAGAGTAATTCAAGAGGAAGTTTTTAAGTCAATTCGTTTTTTTTTTAATCACAAGATATTGTTTTAAATAAATGATTCCACCATGTCGATATTGTTTTAAATTTAAGTATTTTTTAAAATTATATTGCATTTATTTTTTAAAATGATTTTTACATAGAAATACATTAAAATAATATTTTTTTTATTTTTTAAAATTCATTTTAATATTAATATATCAAAACAATCTAAAAATATAAAAAGATTAAATTTAAATAAAAAAATAAATTTTAACAAACTATTTTTTGGACCACAATCCTAAACAATAGCTTAATCTTCTTCCTTCTTGAGTTTTTTCTCGATCATTGAGTGTGTCATCATCACTTCTACCTATGCAACTATGTATTTTAAATAGGCTGTTGTGGTCAATATGAGAACAAATTAAGGAAGCCTTAACGATGATTGTTGTTAGAAAATGTTAAAGAAATAATAATTCTTTTTAATTATTTCGATATATTTTTGGATTTTTTTTGTGAAGAATAAATTATTAGTGTAAATATTTTTGGAAGTTTGATCTTTGTTAATTGTAAAAGTGGGTTTTTTTTCTAAAGTTCTAAAAAATAAAACAAAAATCCTATCTTCAGAGCATACTCATGTTATAATTACTTTAAAAACGCGTATCCATATAGCACTCCAAACTCATAAATTCTAATGACAACCATTGAACGTTATGATTACTGAACAGGAGATTCACCTAATTTGATATTATATGATTAAATGTTTATTAATTATATAGGTTCGACTCCTCCCGTCTCTTTTCTCTTCCTCTCTCTTAATTTAAACTAAACAGCACAGTCTGTCTCCTCTTGGGAGGATCAAGCAACTTACTCAGCAACAGTCAAGAAACTAGAGATAATGCAAATAAGCTTATTGTATTTTATGAATAAGTCTGGTAGTACACGAGCACAAACACTCTTATTCAAACCTTCATTCGGTGTAACGTACTACACTGTTTTTTCTATCAACCAAAAGTAAGTTGGTACTTAGGCTGTTTGTTGGGGAGGAAGAGACCAAAATGTTGTTCAATTCCTGCTGCCTTCAGATTCTCATCAAACATTGCAAACAAGTATGTCTCTATAGCCTGTCCAGATCTTCTGGGAGTCCCTTGTTTCGCATGATTAATCAAATTCCTGTAGAAAGTTCCCGCGTTGTCAACCGTTGCTGCAGTCCCACCTTCAGATGGCCAACCACTTTCCGATACAACAATGTTCAAATTTGGGGCACCTGCTTTCTCGAGAGCAGCATAAAGAGAATCTAACAATGCATCAAACAAATTCTGGTATCCATATTGACCATCTTGCACCACGACACCTGGTGATGTAAACAAGGCATAGCTAAGATCAATGCTTTGTGGGTTGCCAGTGTAGCTGAAGTAGGGATACACATTTGCAAGAAGTGGTGAACCGTTGGTCCTTAAGAAGTTGATGATAGGGTTTATGTATGGACTTGCACCGGTACTAAAGGACCCATCCGACGGAGGGTAGGAGCTGCCCAACAAAGTTGTGTCTATCGCTGTTGAAACCTTAATTTGATCTTGTAAATTGGCGGATGCTATTGCGTTATGTACGTTCTGCATTGCTGGTAGAACGGATTGTGCGTTTGCATCTCCGGGGTGTACTTCATTGCCAACAGCAATGTAGCGGAACTTGACATTGGATGAGTATGCCACAACGTTGTCTTGAACCCAGGTTTTTGCAGCTGAGGCATCAGTAAGGGACTGAAGTTTGTCGTTGGGGACACCAAGGATGACTTCTATGTTTGATCCTCTAAGGGCTTCAAGTGTGTCTCTGTTCGGATCATAAATTCGCATCCTTCCAATAACATTTGTTTGGAAAAGACTCACAACTTCCTGATCAGATGGCAGATTGTTTCCATCCTTTCCATAACAAACCCCGATGGATTGTGCATCTGCAACATATAAACCGAATGCTGATGAGTTTAGATGTAGAAGTACTGATAGCCATCAGTACTGCGATATATGCATGATGCTAGTTCTTAATATTGTTTGTGATTAAGAAATAGCCTGTAAATAGCTCTTGATGTCTTTGGACTTGGAAGCACAAACGTTATTTTCCGAAAAAACTAGCTTATCAACAGAATGAAATTCATGCAACCCTTGCCAAAAAAATCAATGCTACCAACGTAGTCCATTGACTACTCCTCTCACAACAGACTTCAAGTTTATGACTAACTTCAGAGTCAAGTGAGGAGCCTGACAAGATCAAGAGCTCAATAACTGACATTATATGTGATATAAGGATACAACCTTGGAGATTTTCTATTATTATTATGTTTTTTTTATCGTTGTCCTAGAAGTTACTTCAATGGACAATATCAAAGACCTTAGGCCCTTAATTAGTGCAAGAATTGAACACGATGCTCACTTCCGTGGATCCTTGCAAACAAAGATGGAGCTTGATCTCTAGCACATCCAAGCCATTATATACAGATGATAATTAAGCCAAATACTACCTAAAAATTATCATCTTGTGAACAAATTACAAATTTGCACATACACATACCTGAGAGTGTTAGGCGAGAAATCATCAAACCAAAAAGCAGCAAGATAGTCGTCGCCATGAATGTGTTCATTGTAGAACTCTGCAGTGTAGATGAATTATAAAATCCCAATTCCTTGCACCTCTATTTATAGGTGGGATAAGCAATGGCGATGATATTAAGTTCAGAGTTGAGGTCCTAGCTCTGCTATCAGTTAGGACTTCTTGCCCAGTCAGCAATGCAAGGCGGACTGAAACACAGTGATGACACGTAAAAAAATGTGAAAAGGTCAATATCGTTCCGTCTGCCTTGAATGGTGGAATGCCTGATTTTCTACAACGTCTTTGTCTTCATTAATTCTGGTTTTCCTCTTGAAAATTCTGCGGTCTGGTGTCCAGACAATATTAGCAGCCTAACTTGAAGATAGGTGTCTAAATTCAAGGATCCAGGTTCCAGAATATGGGAATTAGCGAGCATGCTAGCTGCAGAACAATCTAGTCAACTGGCCATACCGATACGCTTCATCTCAGCAAGCCAAGTAACTTAAACTGGAGGTCAGTTGTGCTTATCAATTTCCACCAGTCTAACTAACAAACTCATTCACGTACCTGGTTAGTCATGACAAATCTCATGAAACCGGCAAGCAATTTGGTTCCTTGCTAACAAGATAACAAGATGTCTCCACCCATCTACCAGTAAGATACGGTATATATTCGATCGTTTATGCTGCCAAGATGCTTCCTAGAATATTCAACTCTCACAGTATTTGCAGAAAAAGAAATAAATCACCTACGCTTCCCTTCTGTCGTTTTGACATTCATCTCGGTAACCAAAGAAATAATTATCACTGTAGCAACAAACAGTTAAAAAGCCGAATTTTTTTTCACTTTGGTTATAAAAAAATTCTTAGGACTCTTTTTTCTTAAAAAAATATTTTTTAAAATTAATTTTTTTTAACATTAATCTTTTTTCTTAAAAAAATATTTTTTAAAATTAATTTTGTTTTTTAACATTAGTAATAATTTTTTAGAGTTTTCATATTATTTTAATATATTTTTAATTAAAAAATTAAAAAAAAACCACAACCATACTTTCAATTATTTTTAACAAAGAGATTTGTTGCAATGAGAAAAGAAAGGTTACAAAAATATATTACTTTAAAGATTAAAAAAAAAAAAAAACTGCTC